>NW_026717506.1:0-15497 GCF_029784015.1 Lycium ferocissimum | reverse complement strand
CCGGACAATATGGATATTTCACGCATCCGTGCCCATGCTCGTAATTTAGAAGAAAGCCTACAACAACAAAGAAGCGAACGTGAGCATGATAAAGGGTATAACAAAAGGGCTAGATCTTCGGTCCGCCGAGCGAGCATAGGGGCGGGCAAGTGCATGCCAGCTTTTTGAGGCATCTCAGACATTCTATGACTAGTGCGCCTTCACGATTTTCAGGCCAGAGATTTGACAGATTTACTCATTCCGGGCCGAGTCACAGTTTTTCAGGTTCTCAGTTCAGAGGTGATTCGGGTCAGGCGAGCCCGTCCATGCCACGATGTTCCCAGTGTGGGAAGTTACATTGAGGTCAGTGCCAATTGGGTTCAGAGGTTTGCTATTCATGTGGTCGACTGTGCCACATTATGCGTGATTGCCCCTCGGTTGGTGGTAGAGGTAGGACCCGGCCTTCAGATCGATAGCCGGATCTTCATCATCTATACGCCCTATGAGGCCGGTTCATATGCGCCGCCATGGTAGAGGCAGAGGGAGAGTCCCCAGTTCTAGCGGTCCTCGGCACCGAATTTATGCTTTGGTCGGGCGCCAAGATCTTGAGTCTTCTCCTGATATTGTCACAGGTATATTATCGGTATTTTCTCATGATATGCTTTAATAAATCCGGGCTCCATATTGTCATATGTTACTCCGTATATTGCGGGTCTGTTTAGAGTCAAACCAGAGTCGATCAAACCTTTTGATGTGTCCACCCCCGTTGGTGAATCGGTAATAGCTAGCCGAGTATATAGAAATTGTGTAATTGTGATTTGTGATCGTCGTACTATGATTGACTTGCATGAGTTAAAAATGGTGGATTTTGATGTTATTATGGGCATGGATTGGTTGGCTTCTTGCTATGCCAATGTTGATTGTAGAATGAAAATGGTTCGCTTCCAATTTCCGGGAGAAACAGTTTTAGAATGGAAAGGAAATACGGCGTCACTAAAGGGTAGGTTTATTTCCTATCTAAAGGCAAGGAAAATGATCACAAAAGGTTTCATTTATCATCTAGTGCGGGTACAAGATGTAGAAGCTGAACCGCCGACTCTTCAGTCAGTTCCCGTAGTGAATGAATTTCCGGATGTGTTCCCGGAAGAGCTCCCAAGCCTCCCTCTCAAGCGGGAGATTGACTTTGCTATTGATGTGTTGCCAAACACTAAGCTTATATCTATTCCTCCTTATAGAATGGCTCCCGCAGAATTGAAAGAGTTGAAGGAGCAATTGAAAGACTTGCTTGAGAAAGGCTTTATTAGGCCTAGTTCATCCCCGTGGGGAGCACCCGTATTGTTTGTTCTAAAAGAAAGATGGCTCCTTGAGAATGTGCATTGATTATCGGCAATTGAATAAGGTGACGATTAAGAATAAATATCTTCTTCCGAGGATCGATAACTTATTTGACCAATTACAAGGCGCCAAATGATTTTCAAAGATAGTTTTAAGATCCGAGTATCATCAAGTGAGAGTTAGGGAGAAAGATATCCCTAAGACAAATTCCTCTTCGTAACAAGATATGGCCATTTTGAGTTTCGGTAATGTCATTTGGGCTAACTAATGCACCGACGGTATTTATGGATTTGATGAACGATGTGTTCGACTTTTCCTAGATCTATTTGTGATTGTATTCATTGACGGTATCTGGTGTATTCTTGATCCGAGACGGAGCATGCGGATCATTTGCGGCATGTGGCCCTCGCAGTTCTTCAAACCCGAGAGCTCGTTTGCAAAATTTTCTAAGTGTGAGTTTTGGTTGAACTCGGTGACATTTCTTCGGGCACATTGCTTCAGCCGATGGTATTCGGCAGATAGCCAAAAGATTGAGGTCGTGAAGACTTGGACAAGGCCCACAACTCCTACGGAGGTTCGTAGCTTTCTGCGCTTAGCAGGATATTACAGGAGATTTGTTGAGGGTTTCTCTTCTTGTCACACCCCAATTTCCGATAGGGTGCGATGGGCACCCGACCCTTGTCTAGGGCCGAGCGAACCCTCAGACTATCGTAACACTCGTGAACATACTGGGCCCTTGACCAAATCGTAAATACATAATTAAAATTTTAAAAGAATAAACATATTTTATATCTTTACAAATTAGACAGAACTTGTAACCGCACGAAATCTATAAAACCACATATAACAATACTACGGCTTATGGAGCCGCTCACAACGGACGTCTTATACACACGACCCTGTCTGCAAAGTCTCTAACTTGACTCGAATAGCATAACACGAACGAACTCTGACCCGGCAGCACTCCGGAGCAATTGGAGTTCGCCAACTCCGCTGGAACATCATCTGCTAGAGTCTTTAGCTCACCTGGGTGTACCTGCGCGGCATGAACGCAGCCCCCGAAGAAAGGGGGTCAGTACGGAATATGTACTGAGTATGTAAAGCAAGAAATCTAATAACAGAATCATAATGGGAAAGAAGAACCACGGAAAATAAATATAAGAACTGGAGAGTCATAACTTGCCTGAGCAAAGACTTATCCTGAACATACATACACCGGTGAGCACAACTTACCATAATCATATTATTTCGGAAACCATAAGCGAAGTACAACAAATAGATTTAGTAATCAGAACGTCAGAAGGCTTAGCTTAATTTTCTTTTAAGTTTCGAAAAATATTTACGTCTTACATATACGTGTCACACATAACGTGTCATCAAATTATCATATCATCAAAGTTATCGAAGCATCGGATTGTCACCTTACCTTATCGTCGCATTATCGTGAGCGTACTCATTATATTGCCGATTGCTACAAATATCAAATCATTATATCATCGATCAAACGAATATCATATCATATATCCTATGCGGTCCATAAATGGGACCCGACGGACGGAACGTGGTCGCCCTCCCGCTCGGGCGCCACAACACATCATACTTCGAAAGTTTTCAGCATCTCCCCGCATCCCCGTCACACATCAAATCATATAACCACGCACCCGGCTAAAAGGGGCGCGGCGTACGGACACATCATAACACCATAATAATAATAATCGCTCATCATACTTCTAAGCTCATCATACTTCGCATTGTGCGCACGATAATACCGGCCCGGACTCGGCGAAGAAGTAACAAACATATGCACGAGCGTAATCGGATGATCTATATGCATATCTCCAATCATATCATACGTACTTAACGAATATTCAAAACGAACTATCATTCACAAACCAATAGCATTAATCATATCAGATTTCTTTCAAATATTATTCGGAAACATATCAAATATAACTTTTAGGCACCACAAGTTACGTATCAAATCATATATATATATATATCTTTATTTCTAAACTTAACCGATAACGAGTAATCATATTCGAAAGTTAGATTATTAGCCATATTAAGTTATATCAACAAGTTGCCAAAACTATACAACGGAACGTCTTGCGGGCCCACGGCAAGTACCACACCGACCCGGCCCGCTTATGAATGTCGGGGATGTTATACATTAGGGAACCTCCCACGAACGTTTCGGAGCGATCCGAGCCCTTAGTCAAAAGTTAGGGACGTTCGTAGTTTCTGATTCTTTTATGAATATATTCTTTTAAGCGCAATCTCACGTAATCATACAAAGGCATAGAAACCATAATTTGACTACTTTAGGCATATGGATATCAAGAAACAAATAAGGAATCTAAACATGCTCGGATCGGAGGAGTGGAATTACCTCGGGGAACATATCATAGCCTATTCATACTAAGACATGCCAAAGAAAGAAAGGTGAGCTTTACATACCTTGGCCGCCCTCGGAACTAATCCAACTTGCGCCTTGGCTTCTCGCGATCTACAATAATGTCATTGGACACCCAACATTAACCATAAGCACTAAAGAACCCAATTCCAAGCCGTCACTTCTTTTATGAAAATTTCGGCAAAGACCTCCCCTATATATTTACCAACCCCGAGAATTCAACTCGGCTAATATCAACAACAACCAAACCAATAAGCATAATATTAACATTCATAATCAATTCATAATGCATTTTAAGCAAGTCGCACAATATTCCAAATCAGCCCGTCCAACATACCATGCATCCAAACCCTTCTAACTTCATTAGGAGCTTTCATAACGCATTTCCTTCTTCCGCATTCATAACCACACCAACAATCCCACACATTACAACATTATTCTCACAATTTCAAGGAACTATAATAAGGTCATATTAGTCCTCAAATCAGCCCACATGGTTTTTAACTTCGACTTGAATCATCATCCTTCATTTTACGTCATAAAATTCATAACGACGACGACCAAAATATTCAATAACATTAATTCATCTCTTGCATACCAACCAGCCCCTACACGGCCCAACATCAATATCCATATTCTCATGAAGTTTGTTCATTTTCTACGCCTTACAACAACACATAAACACGTTGAATACAATTAGTTCTTCATTCCTTCAACAATCACACATGCACACGGTTACAACACACACATACGGCCACAACACAACTTCCATGTTTTCATGATTTCATCCACTTCCATATATTACAACATGTATAAATCATCCAAAACATGAAAAATAAAATTGATCCATACCTTCTCCTTTATCTCTCTTTGTCTCAGGCTTCCCACAAGACATCACCAACCGATTTTTTCTCCCCAACAATTATTCCACGTCGACGGGGCCTTCCATTAGTAGAAAACTAGAAGAAGACAAATTTTCCAAGATCAAAACAAGGGCCGATTTCAAATTCACCCTTGTGCCGAACTCCTCTCTCTCTCTTTTTTTCTCTCTTTCCTTCAAATTTCTAGAGAAACTTTGCAAGATGAAAATGTATCTTCTTTCATCACACACACATATATATATATATTTTGATGGGGCACATGGCCGGTCATGTGCCCCTCTTTTTTCCCTTCCTTTGTTTGTTCAATTTTTCCTTCCCTCCAAATTGTCTATGAAATTTCCAAGAGAACAAAAGATAAAAATGTCTTAACAAGTCATCCATCTCTACATATATATATATATATATATAAGAGAGATGGCCCACACTACATGTGGCCTTATTATTTTCATAAACTACTAATCTCCAAAATTCCACTTTTAACCCCAAATTTTTGTTAATATTTCCATTTCATAAAATCATAAAGGATGTCTTACAACAAAGATTATCACCTATCCCTTTTAATGGCTTAACTTAAAAAATATTCAACACGGACACCTTGATATAATACATTTTTCCGTTTGAACATTCGTTCCAACAAAATCATAACCCATTCTCATAAAACAACCTTGAGAGATAACCTTTTCCATATTTCCATCCTTCATACCATCCTTTTTGCTATCCAATACCATTCTCTTGATATAACTTTTTCTTCAGAACCCCATTCGTTTTCGAATGTCGTGTCATTCGGGTTTCATAAGCTTCTCACACCGCCTCAAACGCCATTCTAACTCTTATACACTTATATTGGTTTTTCAACCTCGCTACTTCATACCATCTCTTAGGCCATCCATACTAAATACATTATCATACCAATACTCTTATCCCACTTTCATTTCTCTTATCCGCTTCCCCTTTAGGGGTATGCTTATACCATCATCCATTCATGCCTCGTTTTTTTTTTTTCGCACACGAGAAATCTTATGCTACCTTCGTCTCGTTCGAACACAATACCTTACATAGTCCTTTTTTATTTGCAAAACATACTTTGTTCGTTCTCATTTTATCCGTGTCATATTTTGTTTGTCTTTCATAACCTAGTCTCTCACAATCCTCCGCATGGTACATCCCACCATACATCATAACCTATTACTACTGTCTCGTTTTTTTTTTTTTCTTTCCGTTAACTCTTTCTTCACCGACCTAGTCCTCACGCGCCCTTTAAGGTTTCTGGTCGCTCCACATACTCTAATCTCTCTTAGACTACTCCAATTTCTTATTCGCTCCTTACCTCTGAATTTGTAGGATTTTCAGAAAACTTCCCAGGGGGTCACCCAACCTTGAATTGCTCTCACGCCAAAGACGCTTAACTTTGGAACTTCGATGGAATACGATGCTTTAATCTTTCCCCGACTTCGTCTTTCTCACCACACAACCTTCTACACATAATATTGCGTACGTCGAAATTTTATCATATTCCCAAAACGACACATCCTCTTATTAACACGTTCCCATTCGTCACATCTTTTTTCCTCCGTACCGTCTTAATTATCACATTATCCAAGCATTCGTCAAAATTCTTTAACCTCCCAAATTTCCTTACTACCATATTTCCACCACGTCTTATTTACTATTTCACCACTCATTCCACGGTCAACTTATTATCCTAAAGAGGCGCCGTACTTTCTAGAAAAACCTTCATCGTTACTATTACCCGACCTTTTCAAAATATTTTCCAACTTGTATCTTATTCTCGTATTATTTCTAGAAAAATTTCGGCAGAGTGTCCTCTGTATTTCTTATTATTCCAAAACCTGCACGCAGGAATACCAACAAAGTGCCTCACAGGGCCATCACCATATATACATATCACATCATATTGTATCGTATCATAGCCACACAGGGCTCTCAATATTCACAAAAGTCCAAAGGTATTAGATTTATCTCATATGCTCAGCACGACCACACATATCACATTTTCTTGCTTACCTTCCTTTTTAGTTTCCAACTTTGCCTTTCAATCGTATGCCGATACCTTACTTGATATGTATCTTTCGTATCTTTACTTACCTGCGTGCTTGTAACCTCCCATACAGCTTAGTCGCTTCCGCCTACCAACGTCACCCTTCCGCCGAAATCAAAAGTCAACGCCGGGAATCTTTTCCTATAACTTGGCTCACAAAGACGATCTAAGATGCCAAAGAAGAGTAACCATCCTAGATGCCCCGTAGCCTCCTCGTTTATAAACGTGGCGCGCTTCACACCATAAACAGGACTCTACCGACACGACTTTGCGTACAACCCCACGGACGACCTCGCTCCGATACCACTTTGTCACACCCCACCTTCCGATAGGGTGTGATGGGCACCCGACCCTTATCTAGGGCCGAGCGAACCCTCGACTATCGTAACACTCGTGAACACACGGGCCCTCGACCAAATCATAAATACATAATATAAATTTTAAAAGAATAAACATATTTTATATCTTTTCAAATTACACATAACCTATAACCGTACGAAATCTATAAAACCACATATAACAATACTACGGCTTATGGAGCCGCTCACAACGGACGTCTTATACACACGACCCCGTTCGCAAAGTCTCTAACACGACTCGTATATCATAACACGAACAAACTCGACTCTAAGCCAAAGATCCGAGCAAATGGAGCTCGCCAATCCCGCTGGAACAGCTTCTGCTAATATCTTTAGCTCACCTGGGTGTACCTGCGCGGCATGAAACGCAGCCCCCGAAGAAAGGGGGTCAGTACGGAAGATGTACTGAGTATGCAAAGCAGGAAATCCATTAACAAAGTCATAACCGGAACGAAACACTACAGAAAAAAATATAAGAATCGAGAGTCACAACTTGCTCGTGCGGCACTTATCCCGTGTATACATACACCGTCGCAGCAAAACTTACCATAATCATATTATTTCGGGTCACCATAAGCGAAGTACAAAAATGATTTAGTAATCGTAATGTCGAAGGCTTAGCTTGTTCCTCTTTCTTCTCGAAAAATATTTACGTCTTACATATATATAGGAAATAGATCATATTATCATAACGTGTCATCAAATTATCATATCATTGGCCTAAACCAGTTATCGAATTTTGCATCGCCACCGGGTTGCCCCACCACCGCTCCGAAAACAAACGATCGTCTCATTATCGTATCGTACTCATCATAATGTCGACTTCCACATTATCAAATCATTATATCATCGATCAAACAGAATATCATATCATATGTCCTATGCGGTCCATACGGGACCCGACGGACGGAACGTGGTCGCCCCTCCGCCTTGGGCGCCACAACACATCATACTTTTGAAAGTTTTCGCATCTCCCGCATCCCCGTCACACATCAAATCATATAACCACGGCACCCGCCAAAAGGGGCGCGCTGCATCGGACACATCATAACACCATAATAATAATAATCGGACACATCATACTTCGGAAGCTCATCATACTTCGCATTGTGCGCACGATAATACCGGCCCGGGACTCGGCGAAGGAAGTAACAAACATATGCACGAGCAGAATCGGATGATCTATACATATCTCCAATCATATACACCGATTTAACCGTAATATTCAAAACAATTTATCATTCACAATCCAATAGCATTAATCAAATTAGACTCTCTTTCAAATACTATTCGGAACATACCAAATATAATCTAGCAATTAGAGTTACGTATCAAATCATGTGTATATGAATCTTTATTTCGAACTTAACAGATAAATGAGTAATCATATTCGAAAGTTAGATCATTAGCCATATTAAGTTATATTAACGAGTTGCCAAAACCATACAACGGAACGTCTTGCGGGCCCACGGGCAAGTACCAAACCGACCCGGGCCCACTTATGAATGTCGGGGATGTTATACATTAGGGAACCTCCCACGAACGTTTCGGAGCGATCCGAGCCCTTAGTCAAAAGTTAGGGACGTTCGTAGTTTCTGATTCTTTTATGAATATATTCTTTTAAGCGCAATCTCACGTAATCATACAAAGGGCATAAGAATCATAACTTAACTACTTTATAAAGGCGGATATCAAGAAGCAAATAAGGATTCTAAACATGCTCGGATCGGAGGAGTGGAATTACCTCGGGGATCATATCATAGCCTACTTTAACTAAGACATGCCAAAGAAAGAAAGGTGAGCTTTACATACCTTGGCCGCCCTCGGAACTAATCCAACTTGCGCCTTGGCTTCTCGCGATCTACAATAATGTCATTGGACACCCAACATTAACCATAAGCACTAAAGAACCCAATTCCAAGCCGTCACTTCTTTTATGAAAATTTCGGCAGCACCTCCCCTATATATTCACCAACCCCGAGAATTCAACTCGGCTAATATCAACAACAACCAAACCAATAAGCATAATATTAACATTCATAATCAATTCATAATGCATTTTACGCAAGTCGCACAATATTCCAAATCAGCCCGTCCAACATACCATGCATCCAAACCCTTCTAACTTCGTTAGGCGCATTCATAACACATTTCCTTCCTCCGCATTCATAACCACCCCAACAATCCCACACATTACAACATTATTCTCACAATTTCAAGGAACTATAATAAGGTCATATTAGTCCTCAAATCAGCCCATATGGTTTTTAACTTCGACTTGAATCATCATCCTTCATTTTACGTCACAAGATTCATAACGACGACGACCAAAATATTCAATAACATTAATTCATCTCTAGCATACCAACCAGCCCCTACACGGCCCAACATCAATATCCATATTCACATGAAGTTTGTTCATTTTCTACGCCTTACAACAACACACAAACACATTGAATACAATTAGTTCTTCATTCCTTCAACAACCACACATGCACACGGTTACAACATACTACATACGGCCACAACACAATACTCCATATTTTCATGAGTTTCACTTGTTTCTACATATCACAACATGCGTATACACCTACAAAACATTAAAAGAAGATTGAACCTCACCTCTTCATCTCTCTTTGTCTCACGGCTAGAACAAGTTTGGCAAGGGGAGTGTTTTTCTTGCTTCGACAATTATTCCACGTCGACGGGGGCCTTCCAATTAGTATGAAGACATGAAGAAGACATTTTTCCAAGATCAAAACAAGGGGGCTGATTTCAGCCAGCCCCTAGTGCCGACTGCCCTCTCTCTCTTTTTTTCTTTCTTTCCTCTCAATTTCTCTAGACTTTGCAAGATGAATTATCTTGTAATTTCTTCACACACACATATATATATATATTTATTGGGGCACATGGCTGGTCATGTGCCCCTCTAGCCGTTTTTCTCCTTCCTTTGTTTGTTCAATTTTTCTTCAATTGTCTAGAAATTTCCTTAGGAACAAAAGATGAATTCTTGTCTTCTTTTCTTTTCATCACATGTCCACATATATATATATATATAAAGAGAGAGGTGGCCGGTTATGCCCCTCTTTATTTTCTCCAATTATCTTAAATTTTCTAGAAATTTCTTTATGGAATAAAGAATGAATAACTTCTTGACTTGGTCAAACCTTGCCCACATATGGATGTCTTGCAATATAAGATTATCACCTATCCCTTTTAATGGCTTAAATTAATTGGCCAACATGGACACCTTGGCCATTTCATAATACATTTTTCCGTAATGTATTCCTTCCGACAAAATCATAACCCATTCGTCGTAAAACAACGTCGAGAGATAACCTTATCCATAATTCCTCACGACCAACTTAAAATATTCCAACGTGCGAAATGCGAGATATAACACTTCTATTTCGCACCACTCACAAAGCTGACCCGTAAAATCGCCTAAGTTTCAATGGACGATTCCCCGTGAACGTAGTTTCCAAGAGCTAAAAGATAGATTGACTCTCTCGCTCTGCCCCGACACTTCCGAGAGGATTGAAGGTTATGTTGTTTATTGCGATGCTTCAGTATCAATGGGCTAGGCTTTGTATTAATGCAACATGGTAAGGTGAATGCGTATGCTTCAAGGCAATTACGAAAACATGAGAAAAATTATCCAACTTATGATCTAGAATTGGTCAAGTTGATTCATGCATTAAAGATGTGGAGACATTACTTGTCCGGTGTTCATGTGGATATTTACACGCATCATAAGAACCTTCAAGATATCTTTCAAGCGTAAAAGAGTTAAATTTGCGGCAACGACGATGGTTGGAGTTGCTAAAAGATTATGATGTCGATATTCTGTATCATCCCAGAAAGGCAAATATTGTGGCTAATGCTCTTAGCCGCAGACGAGGAAGTCTCGTGTGATATATGTGTAGAGAAAAGAGAAATGGCTCATGAGCTCCAAAGCAGCTATATCTAGCCTAGGAGTTCAAGTAGGGACTCGTGTAGCAAGGGAGCTACCATTCGTAATTCAAATAGCCCTGCCGCTGTAGTGGAAGTGAAAAGAGCGACAATACGAAGATCGCATGCTAATGCATTACAGAGATACATTCCTTTGGAAGGAGAAGTCATCATTTGAGATCTCAGGAGACAGAGTTCTCCGATGCCGAGGTAGCCTTTGTGTTCCTAATGTGGCAGGTTTACACCACCAAATATTATGGGAAGCCCATTGTTCCCGTTATTCCGTCCACCCCGGAGCAACAAAAATGTATCATGATCTTAAATCCGTGTATTGGTGGAATGGGATGAAGAAAGATATAGCAGAATTTGTAGCTCAATGTCCCAATTGTCAACAAGTGAAAATCGAGCACCAAAAGCCGCGATTGCCGTAAGCTATAGAAATCCCAACTCGAGGGGGAAGTAATTAACATGGACTTCATTACAGTTTACCCCATTCTCGACGTAAGCATGATTCTATATGGGTGATTGTGGATAGACTCCCGAAGACAGCTCATTTCTTACCAGTGAGAATGACATATGTAGCCGAAGATTATGCAAAGCTCTATGTTAAGGAGATAGTGCGACTTCATGGTGTTCCAAAGATCTATTATCTCAGACAGGAACTCAAGCATTTACTTTAATTTCGAAAGTCCTTCCAAGAGAGTTTGGGGACTCATGTGAGCCTTAGCACGACATTTCATCCACAGACCGATGGATAAGCTGAACGTACAATTCGTACCCCGAGGATATGTTACTAGCATGCATGTTAGATTTTGGAGGAAAATTGGGAGGATCACTTACCACTCATTGAGTTTGCTTACACAATAGTTATCATTCTAGCATCCAAATGGCCCCGTATGAGGCTTTATATGGGCAAAAGTGTAGATCCCCAATTGGGTGGTTTGAAGTAGGAGAGACTGATAGGGCGACTTGGTCCAAGAAGCCAGAGAAAGTTAAGCTCATACAAGATCTAAGCATTAGCAAAGGTCCCTAAAGTCATCAAAATTCCTATGCGGATAATCGCCGAAGGGACTTAGAGTTCCAACTTAAAGATTGGGTATTCTTAAAAGTATCACCAATGAAGGGCGTTATGAGATTTGGCAAAAAGGGGAAGCTTAGTCCCGGACATATTGGCCTTATGAAATTGTGCGCAAGGTAGGCAAAGTGGCTTACGAATTAGATCTACTCCGTCGCTCACCCGCTTTTCCATGTCTCGACAAGTCAGAATGTGTTGGAGATCCTACTAGATCGTTCAAGAAATGATGTTCAAATGACAAAAACAGATTTATGAAGAGGTACCTATTGCCATATTAGATAGGCAAGTACGGAGGCTTAGAAACAAAGTAGTGGCCTCAGTTAAAGTTTTGTGGAGAAATAATAACCGAGACGAGATGACATGGGAAGCGGAAGAAATCATGAAATCCAAATACCGACACTTATTTCAGCCCCCGGAAGAGGGCCAAGATGAGACATCAAGATCATAAGGTATGTATGTTTTCCTTTTTATGCATTGGGCCGTGTGTGGCCAAATTCTATTGCTATTATATCATGGCCTCCGTGAGGCATTGTTATTACATAAGCAGATAGATGGTAGTGCCATATTATAGGGGGAAACTTTGGCAAAATTTTTATAGAATCCCCGAGAACTTAACATTCGAGGATGAATGTTCTTAAGGGGGGAAGAATGTTACACCTTGGAAAATTTTCCGTTGATACACAGTGAATAGGCTAACGAAGAGCACGAAGTATATGTTATTTTGATAAGAAAGGAATGACATTTGATGACCCTAATTAAGATTTCAAAGGTATTCGAAGTAAGGGGAGAAAGTTTGCCAAGAGCAGACAGGGCATACGACAAGTATCGGAAGAGATTTACGAGTAACGAGTTAATGATAGATTAATAATGATTTGGAGAAGAGTTATAACGTCCCTTAGATTGTTAATGAGATGATAAACAAGTGTTAAGAAGGATCCATAAGGATTGGAGATCAAACGAAGTGACGAGAATAAAATCACTGAACTGATGGGTTATACGGTCAATTATACGGTCCGTATAATGGACCGCAGAACCATCACAGTGAAGGTCCCTCACTGATGGGATTATACGGTCACTTACGTACTTAGAAATTTATACTTTAACGTATAACGTGCCGTATAATGGTCACAGAGACGAGAGGCCGGGAGTGGTCGTATTTTCATTTGTCACTTATACGGACCGTATGTTTATACGATCCAGAAGTGCCAGATATTCTCCCGACAGATTAGATTTCTAAGTTATTAAAAAGGGGACCAAGTTCATTATTTCATTTCCATTTTTCACTCCTTCTCTCTAGAACTCTCTAGAACACTTTTCCCATAAAATTCAAGAGATATTAGTGACCAACTACATCAAACTAAGTTAATCAAGTGTAAGGAACCCATTAAAGTTCATCCAAGACAAGAAAACTCCCTCGTGAAGGTGAAACTAGGTTTTGCTCAAGTGAAGTGTTTGCACCCAAGGTTCATTCCTACACCATCTAAGGTAAGTTTTATGATATTTCCATGTTGTTTAAGGTATTTTAAAGTTGAAACACTTGATTGCAAAAGGATATTGAAATGGGTCTTGAATGTGGGAATAGTGTCACTTTTGAGTAAACGTTAGATCGAGTTATGATTTTGATACATTATGATTATAATCATGTTATAAATGATATTGAGAACATGGAATAGACATTTTATATGAATGTACGTAATCGTGTGATACGACCATGAATATGGATGATTGGAAACAAATTGAGAAGTAAGGTTAATATAGGTGAATAAAGGCTATTGTTATGAGGTTGTGGATGTTATTATTGATGATTGGGAGTTGATATTTGATATGGAGGAAGTCATATAAATAAAGGAGATGCTGTCCAATTTTCTCTAGCTTTAGTCAAGTATGCTAAGCTATCGATTTTCTAATGTTAGTATGTACTCTAATGAAGGTAGAAACGTGAGCAGCGAAGAAGAACGTGCAAGTGATAGAATAGCTGAACGGAACGGTATGTAAGGCTAACCCTTCTTTCATAAGGCATGGTTCTTTGGCCAATTATCTATTCTTCTATGAGCCTATGATATCCTCCAATGATTCTATATCCAAAAAGCTACTAAGCTCATGATCCTCGATATGTTACGATTGTACTAAATTCCTTATACGACAAGTAATCTTCAGGGATAGATGTAATGAATGACGATCGTAATGATGATATGATGCTTATGAGATTTCATGTATATGTGCCTATGTATGGCTACTATGAAACCTCGAGCTTAAATGGCCGGGTAGAATAATTATGTATATATATGTATATTACGCGCGCACACCCCAGCTTGGGTACGGATAACCCCGAGCCTAAGTAAAAATGGACAAACACCGAACCCTCATGGTCTGGGTATGCTATGTAAAGGCTATGTAAATGCTATGTGTATGATATCGCATGATGAGTACGAATATGCTATGTATACGATATGAATATGAATATATAGATGAATACGAGTATGATTGGAAATATGAATACGAATACGAAAATGGGTACGAAAGATAAATGAGTACGGATACGTATACGGATTACGGATATGGATGTATGTACACGGATACGCAATAGAAATGGAATGTCCTTATGAAAAGCAAGTAAATGCTATGACGACGATACTATTATCTCCCATCCTATGCTATTTCATATGTTGTCTATTATGCTTTCATATTGATGTTGATCATGCTTTACATACTTAGTACATTCCTCGTACTGACGTCCTTTTGTTTCTGGACGCTGCATCATGCCCGCAGGTGGCCAGGGAGACAGACTTGATCCATAGCCTCATTATTGAGGGGACTACATAGCGGAGCTCCATTTCATTTGGAGCTGCCTGCCTTTGGTAAAGATTCTTTGTGTACATATTTACGGGCACGGCGGGGTCCTGTCCCGCCTATATGATATGACATACCCTTCTTAGAGGCTCGTAGACATGTGTATATGGTTAGATGTGTTTGGCCTTGTCGGCCTATACTTTGAGATTTTATTTGTTAAGCCTCGTCTTTATGTGTACATTTATTTGGGCATAGTTGCTAATGATGATGTAAATGAATTGTCGCCCAATGTGATTTGGCGATGATGAATGAAAAGTATGATTTAGCGTGGCTCACCTAGATGTAATGTGAAAGTTTATTAAGAGGTGCCCGGGTGGGGTTAGCACCGGTGCCCGTCGCGGCCCTCCGCTTGGGTCGTGACACTATTTAAGGGAAGAAAGCACCCAAGAAGAGATTTTCGCATCAAAAGGGATTCGCACTTGTAAAGGAATACTCCAAAGTTTCCTAACCTAAGAGTAAAGGATGACTAATGAAAACAGGCATTTTACAATTAAAAGAAACTATGAGGACCAAAGGAAAAAGGAGGTGTTAACGAAATGGTTAAAAAAGGGGAAATTTTGTAGCCGCCGAAAAAAAGATATGTTTAAAGAGTTTT
>NW_026717505.1:0-15326 GCF_029784015.1 Lycium ferocissimum | reverse complement strand
TTAAAATCTTGGTATGTTTGGTTCTTTTGGTCGTGGACTTTCGGGCTGAATATAGGGCCCTAACATCGGCGGTATGTTGGGTTTAATCCCGGCTTTCAACTCTTCCGTCGACTCGTTTGATCTCCAACCCCATGGAACCTTCAACACTTTTTTAAACACCTTATTAACAATCTAAGAGATGTTATAACTCTTCTCCAAATCATCATTAAGTCATCATTAATTCGGTACTCGTAAATCCTTTTCGATATATAACGTATACCTTGCCTTCCTTGGTAACTTTCTTCTCTTACCTCAAATGTCTTTGCAATCTCAATTAGGGTCATTAAATGCAATTTTTTACTTATTGAAACATCGCATACTTCGTGCCCTTCGTTAGTCTATTCACCGTGCATCAACGGAGAATTTTTTGGTGTAACGATCATGGGCTTATTCAATCATGACTTACCAAACATCCGATTGTCACATTTTTTCCTTCATCCTTTCTCTATAGCCTAGACATTCAAACAATTCAATTTGTAAAAAATCTCAACGGAGAGTTTCCTCTATACTTCTCTTGCCTCGTTTCACAATTGGCCTCGGAAAACACGTCCGATGCCTCGCGGGCGATCCTGATACCGTAACATTTACCTCAGGTTCTCATATCAAAGTCTATCAATATCAATAAGATAGGAAACATACCTTCCGGAGTAATAACTTCAATTCACATCAATTACCTCGTAGCGACATAATCAACTGCTTATCCATAATAAAAACATTTAGGGTTAGAATCAGAGACATCACATCCTATAATTTAGTTCTACGGCACGATCTAAGATGAGAAAGAAAGGTCAATCATTCCTAAATGCCCTGCAACCTCTTATTTATAAGTGTGGCGTGCTTCATACCCATAAACAAAACTACTGGACACGGCTCGTAAACACACCTTGGATGAATTGCTCTGATACCACTTTTGTCACGACCCAACCAGGGCCATGACGGCACCGGCTAACACACCGAGCACCTCTAAACATACATCTCATAAACATTTACGGGTGGACCATAAAGATAGCTCCCTAATATCATGATCCGTAAGGACATATATCACAATATAACGGCGCATCTCTATATAATCTTCAACAGTTATGTCCATCATCACCCCGACCAACAAGGCCACTAAAATGTTATACAATGATATGGACCGGTAGGGCTATTGTTACACCTCGAAAAATTTCATGTCGTTGCCAAGTGATAGAATAACACAGGGTAAGGAGTACATGATGTTTATATAAGCAAGAAAGGTTATTTAACAATTTTAATTAATATTCCAAAGACGTTGGAAGTAAGAGAAGAAAGTTCGTTAAAAAATGTCGAGCACAAGCTGTATCTTGAAGAAGGATGTGTAAAGTATCGAGTTAATGTCGACTCTATAATGCCATAAGGAAGAGTTATAATGCTCCTTAGATTAGTAATGAAGTGTTAAACGAGTGTCAAGAAGGTTCCATAAGGATTGGAGATCAAACGAACGACGGAAACAATTTCTGAGAAACGGGGTTATACGACCGCTTATACGGTCCGTATAACATTATACGGTCCGTATAAGGGTCTGTATAACACCCAACATAAATTTTGTTTCTCAGATGGTGAAGTACGGTCACTTATATGTACCGTATAATGTTGTACGGATCGTATAAGTGTCCGTGGAAGTCCCGACGGGCTGAGTTAAGTTCAAGTATAAAATGATATACCCACTTCATTATTTTCATTTCCCACTCTTCTCCACTTCTCTCCAAGTCTCTAGAACATTCCATATATTTCATTTTCAAGAATACAAAGGAAATCAAAGGTTCATATCATAAATTCAAGTGAATCAAGTGCAAGAAGCACACTAGGGCTCATCCAAGGCAAGAAATCCCTTTGGAAGTGGAACTAGGGTTTTCCTCAAGTGGAGTATTTCTATCCAAAACTCATTCCTACTCAACCAAAGGTAAGTTTTATGATCATTCCATGTTGTTTAAAGTATTGAGAGGTTGAAAGACTTGGATTATAGAAGGAAGTAGAAAATGGGTTACAAACATGAGAATAGTGACATTGTTGAGTAGTAGATTAATATGAATCACGATTCTTGATATGTTGTGATTATAATTATGTTATGAATGATGTTAAGAACATAGGAGAAACATTGGATGAGGATAAATGTAATGTTGTATTATGATCATGATTATGGATGACCTTGAGAGGGAGTTGTGGGAGTTGGACAATGATGAACTTGACAAAAGTTATTGATTAAGATATTATGAATGTTATCATTGATAATTGGGAGTTGATATATGATATGGAGAAAGTTATATAAACAAAGAAGATGCTGCCCAATTTTCTCTAGATTTAGTTCAAGCGTGTTTACGTTATCG
Source organism: Lycium ferocissimum (assembly GCF_029784015.1). Taxonomy (NCBI): domain Eukaryota; kingdom Viridiplantae; phylum Streptophyta; class Magnoliopsida; order Solanales; family Solanaceae; genus Lycium; species Lycium ferocissimum. The sequence goes on along the minus strand of NW_026717505.1, from coordinate 12,939 downwards.
ATTATCTAATATTTGTATGAACTCTCTTGAAGGTAGAAACGTGAATATTGGAGAGGAACGTTCAAGTGATAGAGTAGCTAAATGAAAAGGTACGTGAGGCTAGCCCCTTCCTTTCTAAGGCATGAATCTTATGACATGATTTTCCTTTATTCTCCATGACCTTCTTACATTCCGAAAATTATGAGTCTATGTTCATGAAGAGCCTCATATGAGATAAAGATAAAAGATACGTTATGAGTATGATAATGATGATGATGAGCTTAAGTCTAATGATTCTAAAGTTCATGATATGATGCTTCTACAAGTTAATGATCCTAAATATGATTAATTGATGTCGTTCTTTGTGCTATACTCACCTTATATGCTAATTCCTTCAAGGTGAGGCAGAATGCTTATGAAACTCCATAATGGAATCGGGGGTTTACGACCTTATGTCACCCCGATAAAGTATAGTTATCTTTAAGTTCCTATATATGCATTATGATGAGTACATAATGATGATATTACTCCGTTCTAATATAGCCGGGCAGACACCGCTACGGCGGACAGCGTATACACCATGTCTAGATGGCATCGGCAGACACCACTAGTGGGTGGCATGAGATGGTTACCCCAGACGCGGGAGGTCTGGACGCGGGCTAATGATTATCACACCGTAACTATGTGGTTGGGCAGCTTATATCTGTATATGCATACATGACATGATGATGTTTATGAAGTAAGTTAGCATGCATTATTTCCTTCTTAAGTGATAGTCAGTTACAGGTTGTTCTCCATTTGATGTCTCCTTATTTATTGATATGTCGTTGTTGCTTATGACTTACATACTCAGTACAATGTTCGTACTGACGTCCTTTTCTTTGGACGCTGTGTTCATGCCCACAGGTAGACAGGGAGGCGACCCAGATTCATAGGGGTTGACCAGCAGACTTACAAGAGCACTCCATTATTCCGGAGGTGCTATTTGATTTATTATTTTGTGTACATATTTGGGCACGGCGGGGTCCTGTCCCATCCTTGTGTCGAGTACTCTAGTAGAGGCTCGTAGATACGTATGTGTGGGTGATATGGTCTCATGATTTCCCTCATTGTATATATATTATTTTGATAGCCGAAGAGCTTATGTATATAAAGGCAGATATGCTTAAAATTGAAAAATGGCTTTCCTTATGATTAGATGTGTGAGGGCAATAAATGTATGCAGGATAAGTTTGATGAGTATTAGAATGAGTGGTACTCGATAGTTAGCTCCGGGTGCCCGTCATGGCCCCTCGTCGGGTCATGACAAAAGCGATATCAGAGCAGCTCAGTCCTAGGAAGTGTCTACGAGCCGTGTCTAGTAGAGTCTTGTTTATGGTGTGTTGCGCGCCACATCTATAAACAGGAGTCTACAAGGCATTTAGGAAAACTGACTATTCTTCTCCTTACGAGATCGTGCGATAGAGCCATGTTATAAGATTTTCTCCTCCCTAATTGCGTGTTATGATTTCAGTGATGCCGCCAAAGAGAAAAGCTACAGCCGCCCCGAAGGGTAAGGCTACGACAGAAAGGCGGATAGAAAGGGAGCCGCCAACTAATGTAGAGGAAGGTGAATCACATAATGAGGCTCCAACAAACACCTCTTATACTCCACCTATTATAGAAGAACAAGAGGGGGCTTCAGCTCCAGCTCCTATGCCTTCAGTCCCTCCACCGGTTGTTTCGGGTCAACAAATGACCGATGCTATTCATCTATTGACACAGTTAGTTGCCGCTCAGGCACAGTGGCAGAGTGCTGGTTCAGGTGACAGGGCGATTAGCACTCGAGCCCGGGATTTCATGAGTTTAAACCCTTCAGAGTTTTTCAGGTCAAAGGCGGATGAAGACTCGCAAGGTTTTATTGATGAGATGTTGATAACGTTGAAAATTATTCATGCCTCCGAAATCGAATCTGTGGAGTTGGCATCTTATAGACTCCGGGATGTGGCGGTTCTTTGGTATAATAATTCGATATCTTCAAGAAAATAAAATGCACCTCCCCCGGTTTGGTAAGAATTTGTAGATGCCTTCATCCGCCACTATTTACCACCCGAGGTTTGTCGGCTAGAGCGGATAAATTCTTAAATTTGAAGCAAGGAAATATGAGTGTCTGGGAGTATAGCCTTCACTTTAACTCATTGGCTAGATATGCTCCGACCATGCTGGCTGATATGGGAGATAGGGTGCATAGGTTCGTGAGAGGCCTAGGGCCACATTTGTTCAAAGATTGCTTGACAGCTTCATTACAGGAGGGGATAGATATTTCCCGTATTTAGGCCCACGCCCAGAATTTGGAAGAGCAGCAATATCCGCAAAGGGGTGAGCGCGATATTGATCGAGGGCAGAGTAAGAGGGCCAGATCTATGGGTGCCGGTAGCGACTATAGACGGGGATCGAGGCAGTCACATCCTAGATACTCAGGCCGATCAGCGACTAGTGCACCTCCTCAGTTTGCAGGAAGGAGATTTGATCGCTCCATTCATTCAGGACATGGTCAGAGTTCGAGAGCCTCAGGTTCTCGGTTGGGGGTGATTTTAGCCGGCGGAGACCACCGCACCGCGATGTAGCCAGTGCGGTAAGTTGCATTCTGGTCAGAGTCACCGAGGTTCAGATGCTTGTTATGCCTGTGGGCAGGTTGGACATATGATGCGAGATTACCCCTTGATGAGTGGTAGAGTTGGCGTTCAGCCCACAGGATCAGCGGCTGGTTTTTCTTCTGTGCACTCAATAGGGCAGACTCCTCAGATCCCAGCAGGTCGAGGTAGAGGCAGAGGGGGAGCATCCAGTTCAGGTGGCACCCAGCCCCGTATCTATGCTTTAGCCGGACGCCAGGATCTCGAGTCCTCCCAGATGTGGTTACAGGTATATTGACTATATTCTCTCATGATGTTTATGCATTGATACATCCAGGTTCTATGCTATCTTACATTACTCCTAACATTGCTGGCCGTATTGGGGTGAAACTCGAGCCAACTAAACCTTTTGAGGTATCTACCCCGGTTGGTGATCCCGTGATAGGTAGATAAGTATATAAGAATTGTATAATTGTGGTATGTGGTCGTCAGACTAAAGTTGACCTAGTTGAGCTGAAAATGCTAGATTTTAATGTGATTATGGGTATGGATCGGTTGGCCTCTTGTTATGCCAATGTCGATTGCCGAATGAAAGTAGTTCGATTTCAGTTTCCGGGAGAGCTCGTGCTTGAATGGAAAGGTAATACAGCGTCTCCTAGGGGTAGGTTTATTTCCTACCTTGAGGCGGGAAAGATGATAGCTAAAGGCTATATTTATCACCTAGTCCGAGTTCGCGACACCGAATCAAAGCTGCCGACTTTTCAATTCGTCCCGGTAGTGAACGAATTTTCAGATATATTTCCAGATGAACTTCCAGGCCTTCCTCCGGAAAGAGAGATTGATTTTGCTATTGATGTGCTACCAAACACCAAGCCTATTTCTATTCCTCCTTACCAAATGGCTCCCACCGAGTTAAAAGAGCTAAAGGCACAACTGAAGGATTTGCTTGAGAAGGGGTTTATTAGGCCCAGTTCATCACCGTGGGGAGCACCTGTCCTATTTGTGAGAAAGAAAGATGGTTCCTTACGGATGTGTATTGATTATAGGCAGCTCAATAAGGTGGCGATAAAGAATAAATATCCGCTACCAAGAATCGATGATTTGTTTGACCAATTATAGGGTGCCAAGTGATTTTCCAAAATAGACCTGAGGTCAGGATATCATCAAGTGAGAGTTAGAGAAGAAGATATTTTGAAAACAACCTTCAGAACAAGATATGGCCATTATGAATTTCGAGTAATATCATTTGGGTTGACAAATGCTCCGGCGGTGTTTATAAATTTGGTGAATAATGTATTCATGCCACTCTTAGATCTGTTCGTGATCGTGTTTATTGACGATATTCTGGTATATTCTCGGACAGAATCCGAGCATGCAAACCATTTACGCATTATCCTTAGGATTCTTCGTACTCGTGAATTGTATGCAAAATTTTCAAAATGTGAGTTTTGGTTGAATTCTGTGACTTTTCTGGGCCATGTTATTTCAGCTGATGGCATTCGAGTCGATACTCAAAAAATTTAAGCTGTGAAGACTTGGCCAAGGCCTAGTTCATAGTTTCCTGGGATTGGCAGGTTACTATAGAAGATTTGTTGAAGGGTTTTCCTCCATTTCAGCACCATTGACAAAGCTAACTCAAAAATTAGCGAAATTCCAATAGACTGATGCTTGTGAACACAGTTTCCAAGAATTGAAAGACAGACTGACTTCGGCCCCAGTCTTGACAATTCCACAAGGGCCAGATGGTTATGTTGTATATTGTGATGCCTTTGGCGTTGGGTTAGGATGTGTATTGATGCAGCATGGTAAAGTCATTGCCTATGCTTCAAAGCAATTGTGGAAACACGAGAAGAATTATTCGACCCATGACCTTGAGTGGGCTGCGGTTATCCACGCACTAAAGATGTGGAGACACTACTTGTATGGTGTACATGTTGATATCTATACAGATCACAAGAGTCTCCAATTTATTTTTAAGCAGAAGGAGTTAAATCTACGACAGAGACGGTGGTTAGAGCTACCGAAAGATTATGATGTGAGTATTCTATACCATCCCCGAAAGGCGAATGTAGTGGCTGATGCACTTAGCCGCAAATCAATGAGTAGTTTATGTAAAGTTCCTTTGGAGAAGAAAGAACTAATCCATGAGCTCCACCAACTAGCTAATCTTATAGTTCGCTTAATTGACTCAGGTAGTGCAGGAATTGGTTTTGATAATCCAACTGTTTCATCTTTAGATATGGAGGTGAAAGAGCGTCAATATGAAGATCCTCAGTTGAACCATTATAGAGATACACTTCATGAGAAAGAAAAGTTACCATTTGAAATTTCTATAGTTGGAGTTCTTAGATAGCGAGACAGGCTATGTGTCCCAAATGTTGCGAAATTACGTCATCGAATTCTAGAAGAAGCTCATTATTCTCGGTATTCTATTGACCCAAGAGCGACAAATATGTACCATGATCTCAAGCTAATTTATTGGGGGGATGAAATGAAGAAAGATATAGCAGAATTTGTGGCTCAATGTCCAAATTATCAACAAGTGAAAATTGAGCATCAAAAGCCAGGGGGAATATTGCAAGCAATAGAAATTCCAACTTGGAAATGGGAAACAATAAACATGGATTTCATTGTAGGGTTATCTCGTTCCCGAAGCAGGTATGAGTCCATATGGGTGATCGTGGACAGACTCACGAAAGCCACTCATTTTCTTCCGAAACCACATACTCTGCTGAAGATTATGAAGGGTTGTACCTTAAGGAGATTGTGAGACTTCATGGTGTTCCGATATCCATTATCACGGATAGAGGGGCACAATTCACAACCAAATTCTGGAAGTCTTTTCAAGAAGGTTTGGGTACTCAGGTAAAGCTTAGCACAGCATTTCATCCACAAACTGACGGGCAAGCCGAATGCACTATTTAGACCTTGGAAGATATGTTATGGGCATGTGTGCTAGATTTCGGTGGTAGTTGGGATGATCACTTACCTCTTATTGAGTTTGCATACAACAATAGTTATTATTCCAATATTCAAATGGCCCCATATGAAGATCTATATGGAAGAAGGTGTAGATCCCCAATTAGGTGGTTTGAAATCGGGGAAACACAATTGATAGGTCCAGAATTGATTCAACAAGCAATGGAAAAGGTCAAGATTATCCGAGATCGATTGTTGACAGCCCAAAGTCGCCAGAAATCCTATGCGGACAACCGTCGGTGAGACTTAGAATTTCAAGTTGATGATTGGGTATTTCTGAAGGTATCATCGATGAAAGGCGTGATGAGATTTGGTAAGAAAGGGAAATTGAGTCATCGATACATTGGCCCTTATAAGATTGTCCGCAAGGTGGGTCAAGTAGCTTATGAATTGGACTTACCCTCAGAACTTGAATCAGTCCATCCAGTTTTCCATATCTCCATGCTTCGAAAATGTGTTGGAGATCCTACTAGGATCGTGCTGGTAGATGATGTTCAAGTGACAAAAAGGCTAGCCTATGAAGAGGTACCTATTACTATACTAGACAGGCAAGTACGAAAACTTAGGCATAAAGAGGTAGCTTCAGTCAAAGTCTTGTGGCGAAACAATAACCAAGAAGAAATGACTTGGGAAGTGGAAGAAAATATGAAGTCCCAGTACCCGCACTTATTTCTACCTTCGGAAGAGATTTAAGATGAAACATCAGCATTATGAGGTATGTATACTTTGTTTTCATGCTTTTGGTTGTGTGTGGCCATAAAAATATTGCTATTGTGTTGTGGCCCTGTGAGGCATGTTTATTATGGGCTGTTATGAAAGGGTGATAGCGCCATATTACAGGGGAAACACTGGCGTAGAATTCCCGAGAACTTAAAATTCGAGGACGAATGTTTTTAAAAGGGGGAAGGATGTTACACCTCGAAAAATTTCATGTCGTTGCCAAATGAATAGGCTAACGCAGGGTAAGGAGTACATGATGTTTCTATAAGTAAGAAAGGTTATTTAACGATTTTAATTAAGATTCCAAAGACGTTGGAAGTAAGAGAAGAAAGTTCGTTAAAGAATGTCGAGCACAAGTTGTATCTTGAAGAAGGATGTGTAAAGTATCGAGTTAATGTCGACTTGATGATGTCTTAAAGAAGAGTTATAATGCTCCTTAGATTGGTAATGAAGTGTTAAACAAGTGTCAAGAAGGTTCCATAAGGATTGGAGATCAAACGAACGACGGAAACAATTTCTGAGAAATAAGGTTATACGACCGCTTATACGATCCGTATAAGGGTCCGTATAACACCCAACAGAAATGTTGTTTCTCTGATGGTGAAGTACGGTCACTTATACGGACCGTATAATGTTGTACGGACCGTATAAGTGTCCGTGGAAGTCCCGACGGGCTGAGTTAAGTTCAAGTATAAAATGATGTTCCCACTTCATTATTTTCATTTCCCACTCTTCTCCACTTCTCTCCAAGTCTCTAGAACATTCCATATATTTCATTTTTAAGAATAAAAAGGAAATCAAAGGTTCATATCATAAATTCAAGTGAATCAAGTGCAAGAAGCTCACTAGGGTTCATCCAAGGCAAGAAATCCCTTTCGAAGTGGAACTAGGGTTTTCCTCAAGTGGAGTATTTGTCACGACCCAGCCCCGTGGGCCGCGACTGGCGTCCTATTTGGACACCCAAACAGACTTTCATATCAAATCATCATAATATAGCTTGATTCAAATATCATATTCATCATTTATAGCGTAATGAAAATAAATAATCACCTCTCGGGCGGTCGCGCGTACAAAAGTATCATATCAAAGTCGGAGAGGCGGCGGAATATACATCGCCGAACATATATACACATATTCAAATATAAAGGCCATTATGGCCACCATAACGCAGGACCGCGCTAAGATGCAAATCATGAACAAATCGAATATACATAGGACCCACGACCCACACGATGACTACGTGGCCTCTACAACCATAACGAAATCATATGACGGCAGGGCCCCGCCGTACCCCAAATAGTCAAATGTACAGAAACATATGTATCACGAAAGATATGTACCAACACATGGGCTCCGGATCAAAAGGAGCGCTCTGTAATAGCAGAATGTGTGGCCTACATTGGCAGATCACGAACCTCTGTACCTGCGGGCATGAAACGCAGCCCCCGAAGAAAGCGGGGTCGCACGAAAGATGTCGAGTATGTAAAGCATAGAATACGAAATCCAAATCATAACCGAAATGAAAGGTACGAGAGAGAATACCGGATCAAATTATCAAAATATGTGCGAAGACACGTGTACATAATGCAAATAGAAAGTCGTGCATAAGGCTCGAACGTGGTCACCACTCCGTCGGCGCCACAACACAAGATACTCTTAAGGTTTCAAATCTCCGTACACCCCGAACACACATATCGTATCATCAAACATATCATCAAACGGATCATCAAACATATCATAGGCCATATCACACATAACTCCATAAACGGACCCGGCCCTATGGCGAGGTCTCGGGAACCGTAACACAGCATACTGCCGAATTTATCATAGTGCGCACGATCACAAACCGGCCCGGGAACCGGCGAACGATATCATAGTATAGGCACGAGCAGAGTAGTGCAGAAGCCATATGCATATATCCAACTAAATTCCAAGACTCGGCAAATAAATACATGTAAATATTCATATTAAGATCAGAAGGCTTAGAGTAAGTATCGGGTCTGTCGGAATTAATATACAAAAGATGTGAGCCTTTAGATTTACAAATGTCACGACCCAACCCCGTAGGCCGTGACTAGTGCCCGATCTGGGCACCCAGACATATCTAGCAAACACTATCTCAAAACATAACGAACGCGATCAAATGTATACGATGTAGCGATAAGGCTATATTTCAAATTTAGATAATTTCGGTAAAATTTCGACGAGTTTCCTTTGTTTTATGGACTAACCAAAATAACCCCGCACACGTAAATACCAACAAAGGCCACACGGAGGCCACAAAATATCATACATACATATGCGGACCGACCGCCGCGCGAATGGCATCGCCCCAACACACCGTATGCAAACACAAACACGGTATAAGTAGGCACACCCCACAAAATATGTCCACAAACCTCTAGATGGACGTACGTAATCATATGACGGGACGGGCCCCGCCGTACCCAAATAGTCCAAATATACATAAGGATACACATGACGTAAATATATACCAACATGTACGCTCGGATCAAAGGGAGCAATCCAATATAGCGAGTGTGCCCTACGGTGGAGGATCACCAATGTACGTACTGCGGGCATGAAACGTTAAAATGCGCCCCAGAAGAAAGGGGGTCATGCATTTAAATAAGTACTGAGTATGTAAAGCATCGAGTACGGAAATCCAAACCATAAACAAAATAAAAATACGGAAAGGAAATATCGGATTAATACAACAAAGTCTGTACTGAGGATATATGTACATAATGCAAATCGAAATCATGCATAACGCTCAGGAATGTGGTCACCACTCCGACACTGGTGCCACAACACAGCATACTCCAGAAGATTTCAAATCCCGTACAAACCCCAAACGTATCATATCACACATGACATATCGCGACATACCGCGTCAACAAAACAAATCATATCATCCGCCATATCACAAAGATAGCTCCATACACGGTATCCGGCCCTATGGCGAGGCCTCGGAAACCGAAACACAACATACTGCCGAATTTATCATAAGGCGCACGAGTACAAAGCCGGCCCGGGAACCGATGAACGAAGTCATAATAAGGCACGAGCGGAGTCGTGAGCAAACCATGCAACATGTATGTCAAAATAGCCTTTCAAAACTTGATTACTTCATAAGTCAATTCATTAACCAAAATAGTCAAATAATTAGTTAGTACGGAAATTTATTCCACAAAATATTTCCAAAGTGGTACGTATGGTTCCAAAACATAGCATAGTATCTCATAGGGTTCAAACATTATTTCATAAGGGAAAATTTCAAAATCAGAGATTCTTTATCGAAGCTTATCCAAAAAGAGATCCTAGTAGGGCAAATAAGGCATCTCGGGGCTAGCGGGCCCACCTCGGGGCAAGTCGAGGTGGCTGCCATAATTTATGGACGTTTATAGTCTATAAGATCATATATGAAGATTTCAAAGTGAACTGATCACCTTTACGTAGGTTTCGGACGTTTGATTGCTTTCTAGTCAAAATGGAATCACTAGGCTTCAATTGAATTGAATGAATAGTAGCCACTTTATAAATTGGATTTCGAGGAGCACTGCTCCCGGGGTTTCGATATCAACCTAACATACTAAGACATGCCAAAAGAAGGAGTGGGGAGCTTTACATACCTTATAAACGTCTTATGCTCGCCCAAAACTCAAGTCCCGTTTCGCCCAGAATCTGCAAATGGTCAAAGTTACCAATTAGGAATCTTAAGGCTTAAGAGTTCACTTAACTTTGTTTTTGTCTACCGAAATTTCGGCAGCACTTCCCCTATATATATATCATCCCCGAGGTTTAACTCGGCTTAATACACATCAACAACAACAACCCAACAACATCAATAATCATTATAAACTACATTATGGCACAAATGGTCTTCCTTTTTCACAATTCAACAATTTTCATCCAAACTTCACATTAGCCAACTAATATCAACATTTTCCATATTCATTAACTAATTCAATATTATCCAAACATATTCCAATGACGTTCCAAACGATATTCATAAATTCAAGCATTCCGCCAATTTCCATATTCCATCCAACCCTTCCATAAACACAACAAAGCTTCCAAATCACATTGTCTTCCTTCCAAACTCATCAACAACAATCATAATTCACATTTGGAACCTTACTTTCATCATTACATAAAATCATATAAAATTCTCATAAATTCCCATAATTACATACAAGCAATTCCAAGGCCAATTCAAGTCATTAAACCTTTATTTACATTACTAAGATCACAACAACACAACTAACAAATTAATTGAACTAGAATTCATTCCATTTCCACCACCACATGGCACACGGCCAAACACACCTCCCACACACACACACGCCATGCACACACACACCATACTTACATAATTCTCGTCTATTCTCAATTCTTATCATATTCATGCCAATTCCATAACATTAAAAGGGCAAAATTCTTACCTTTTCTTGAAATTCCGACTAGTCGCAAACGTGCTCCTTTCACCAAACTAATTATATCACGTTGGAGAGCGTCTTGCGTACTCTACAAATATGAGAAGAACAAGATTTTTGGATTAGAATCAAGGCTTGAATTTTTTTTTTCTTTCCCTTGTGGTTCGGCCAAATGCCCCCTTCAAACTTGCTCTCAATTTTTGTTGTGTTAAATGATTTTTCTTGAAAGTTCTAAGGCTTTGTATGGATATATACCTATTGATTAAGTGGTCACATGTTAATCACATGACCACTTAAAATGGGGCTTGGGCCAAGGCCTATGGCCGGCCACCCCTCAAATTGGGCTTCAAATTTCTTCCATTTTTTTTCTTGGCCCAACTCGTTGAACACTCGTTTTAAAATTCCCGAAACTAATTTCCGAAATTCCAAATTTACCCCCGGCCTTCTCCGGTGTCTTACACCAATAATTTCACAAACAACATAGTCATATTAACAAAGATCAAAGTATTGCCTTATAACACACAAGTCACAATTATTTCAAAAATTTTCCAAATATACGAAAACACGGGATATAACAACAAAACTTTCGAAAAATACTTCATAAACTATTTTCTAAAAATTTAGTGTCGTTCACATTTAGGAGCTTTCAAATAACTTATGGAACAACCAAACGGAGTCTCAACTCATAGGCAAAGGTCCTCCCTTATATCATACAAAAATAGATTAAGTGAGACCAACGAAAGAAATCTCAATTTGGTGAGCCCACCTCGGTCAAGTCGAGGGGTGGCGGACATAAATTACAAACTTTAGGCTCTATATGGAGTCATCTATGTATGCCTCGGAACAATTCTATCACATTTGTGCAAATTATGGACGTTCGAATAGTTTTTCAACAAAACATAAGAATTAAGATTCAATTGTCCGAATGAATAGTAACTAAAATCAAACTCGGTTTCGATGAGCGGATAATCCCCGAGGCTCAAATTCGAACCTAGTATATCCGGAGAACATGCCAACAAAAGGAAAGGGATAGCTTTACATACACTTGCATGCTTCTTAGGCTCGCTTAAACTCAAATCCCGTTTGCTCCAAAATCTGCAAATGGTCACAATTACCAAATGTGAATTCAAGCTTTAGGAATCCCGTCTTAGTTCCATATTTGTTTACAAAAATTTGGAGCGACGTCTCACATTAATTCAACATCCCCAGAGACCCAGCTCGGCCATAATGTGCTAACAACAACAACCCCAGCAATGACAACGACCATCAAAATCACACCAAAACGCATTCTAGTATAATTGTTCTTCCTTTCTACATAAGGCAACAATTTCCATTCCAACTTCACAATTCCAAGCTAATATCGACATTTCCATATTCATTTTGCTAATCAAAATCATTCCAACATCATTCAAAAGTATTCCCTACCATTATACAAAATATTTGCAAAACATACAAAAATCTCACCGAAATCATAATTTATCCAAAACCTTGACCTTCGACACAAACATCCGCAACATATTTTTTTCATCTTTAGTTTCATGGACTTTACGCTAAATTTCACATACTAATCACTTACCTCCCATTAATACAAAAGATTCATGCCGATCGCATTAACTTAATATCATTTCCAAATAAGATTACAACTTCATGGAAATCATCATATCCTCATTTGCATCTTAGCATGCATATCAACAACTAAATCATTGCATGGAACTTAATTCACATTTTACACACACATATATATATACATTCGGCCAACTCCCCGCCTTCCAACTTCAACCCAAAACCATTGAGCTTTCATTTCTAATATAGAGTTCACAACAATTATAATTAAAATGCTACATGAAATCAACTTATATTGGCCTACACAACGGGGCATGCACACGGCTTTACACATGCATATATACATCCATTGCCACTTCCTATTTCCATGAATTTTAACCCTCTCTACGTCTACAGAACCAAACCAAACCTCCTAACACATAAAAGGGATTAATTCTTACCTTATTTTCTCCGACTTCTTCACTTGATCAAGGGTGAGATTGATGAAACGGATGAATTATCTTCCGAAATAATTATACCACGTTGTAGAGGGCCCTTGAATTAGTAGGAATACCTGAAAATAATTTTGAAGCAAGATTCTAAGGTGCTAAATTTTTGCACCATGGCCGAATGGCCTCTAAGTTTGCTCTTCTTTTTGTTTTGTTCTCTCC
>NW_026717504.1:0-56674 GCF_029784015.1 Lycium ferocissimum | reverse complement strand
ACATGTTTTACATGCTCGGTACGTATTACGTAACGACCCCACTCTTGTTGCGTTTCATGCGCGCGGAGTACGGTCTTGGTTTGGGTGAGCCGCCGGCTTAGGATTCCCACTCGGCGGACTTGGAGTGCTACTTTGTTTCGGAGCCTACACTTTTGGTACGAGTCTTTTGTTGTATATATGTACATGTCCCCGTTGGGGAGTACGGCGGGGCCTTAGTCATGGTCATTGATTATTATTACTCGTAAGTCTTGTAGACATATATGTGGGTTGTGGATAGTAATGTTCGGTTGTGTATGCGTTTTGTACATTCCCGGAGTTATATATACCGATATATATATGTGTATACGCGTCCCGCCTTTTTGTACGTATAAGTTCTTATTACGTTCGCTATGGATTGATTGTAGTTGATAGGTGGGTACGAGTGCCCAGCTCGGGCACTAGTCACGGCCTACGGGGCTGGGTCATGACAGTGCAGGTCTTGAGAAAGTAAGAAATACGAGAGGAAACTACTGCAAATTTTCCTACAATATAAGAATGAAATATAGGTTTGTGATATGACTTGAAAGGTCGTACTAATAGTAATGATAGGATTTGACTAAGTTGCGAGGTACGGGTGACCTCGAGAAAGAAGTTAATTGCGAAATTGGAAGTAATAGTATGATTAAGACAAGAGTACGAGGAGGAAAAGAAATGTGATGGATATGAATAATATTGATAAGACAACTTGCGAGATATTAAGGATAAAGTTGATCGAGAAAGGGTAAGGGTTAAGAAGTGTTACATTATAGGATTGATTACGAATAAGATATAATGTGAATATAATGGGGATTGTTACGAAAATGAGTAAAGCCTAGTGAGGAAGTGACTAAAAGATATGACATGATCTACATGTATGTGACTAGTGTAAAAAGTGAAATTTTGAGCAAATAGGGATGAATGAAACACATTTGAAAATGAGAAAGGGGTTATCTCTGCAGTGACGCGTTAGAAGGATACGAGAGGTGGCATAAGATTCCTCGTGTGCGGGTAAAGAGGAGCATAGACTAGAGAAATGGAAAGGGAATTCAAAGGAGAGCGTCAAGATAAATGTAGTTAATTGAGTAAGAGTATAGGACGAAAGGGAAATATATGTACGGACCTAAAGGTGCGGTGCGACGATAAGGTGATAAGATAAGACTATCATTAAGATGAACTTGATATAATTTTGAGTAGGTTAGAAGTCGGCACGAGGTACACAATAAGGGTAAAGAGCATAAGGCATAAAAGTCTCTGCGTGCATACGACTTCGCCTCGGAAATAGTGGAATCCTTAAAGGACAAAGACGGTAGGGCTGGAAGAACAAGTGTTGTATTGTAAATGTATTAAAGGAAACGGATGATATAAATTGGGATAAAGATAGCGTTTCAAGAGGACTGCCGGACACTTATCGTCGGAATAAAAGTGCGCGCAGTTGAGGTTGGAAATGAGGACATAGGACAAAGTATAATCGGGTAATAGTATAAGTACACCCTTAAGGGGGAAGTCAAGAGAGAAAATGCAAGTGTGAAATGGAAACCATTGACAACGCAATAAATTTGACATAGATGTTTAAATCTTAAATGGGATCCCCCGTTGAAACAAGTTAGTAAGATCGAAAGCGACGATAAAGGGGTGGAGTCGGAAGAGTAAGAGACTCTTTCTAATTCGGAGGGAGGTGTGTTATGAGAACGTTTTGAAATCTTCTAAGACTTCAACTTACTCCAGATTATGTGATGAAGGTCATGCGGTGAGGTGGACGCTATCGTACTAGCATTAAAGCATCGTATTTCATCAGAGTTCCAAGGTTAAGCGTGCTGGAGTGAGAGAAATTTTAGGATGGGTGACCCCCTGGGAAGTGTACTAAAAGTCCTATAAAGTCGGACACAGGAGAGCCAAATGGGAAGCTAGAGTAGCCTAAGGGAAATTAGAGTATACAGAGTGGGCGAGAAGCCAAGAGGTCGCGTAGGCGAGGCGGACTAGACCGCAAGGTGAAGAAAGAATGTGCATCTCTGACTCTAGAATTAGGGTGAGTTTGAATAGCGTTTGGAAGTATTTTGTAGCGAGATGGTAGTAATTATATGTATACGTATGTATATGATATCCCCTAATGCGGCTATATCGGCGGTATGTGTATCCCGGTAATCGACGTTGTGGCATATTGGAGGCATTGATCGGACGGGGTAGTAAGGTTAAAGTGACAAATTTTTATCGAGAAGCGGATGTTATTCTCTCTACGGGGTAAGCTTGGAAAGTTCTAATATAATGATATTTGGAAAGAAAGAAAGTGAGTAGATGGAAGGTAAGGTTATCACAATGTCGGACAAAGCGAAAAGTATGAAACACGAGTGAGTAAAGCCTCGAGGGAGACGACGGCAAAGCACGGAAGTATTTGGGTAAACATTCGAAGGTAGGCGTGTGAAAGGGATAAAGTGTGGTAGCATGGAACAAAAGAGGAATGTGTGGGGTCAGAGAATAGACTTCGACAAGTGGGACTAAAGGATGGTGACCACGACGAGGAATGAGAAGTAAGAGAGAATGATTGGTGCCGTGCAACGATGTTAAGAGATTTCTAACTCTCGAAGATAAGTGCGAAGGCGATGGATATCTCAAAACTATTGGTGTATTAGGACCTCCTTAATAGAGAGGGGAAGAACATATTGGACTTGAAAGGAATTATGGCGTTCTCATGCTCCGAAGGGGAAATTTATTAGCTCGGAGCCCGGAGTTCGAAACATTATCGGCATATCGGGAAGGTATCGAAGGAGGCGGGAACGAATTGACAATTGTAATAAAAAGAACAACGGTTGGTAGTTTGGAAATTTTGAAGGAATGAAAAAAAGCTGCTCTTATGAATGGAAATAATGTAGTTCATCGAATGTTAGAAAACCTCATATAATAGGAAGTGAGAAAATCGAAGGAGTGAATAAAGGAAGGGAAAGGAGTATGACAAGGTAGGCTACAAAGCGAATGTTAGTACGGAGGGGATATGTGGAGTAGAATGAACCGGAGAAGGAAAGACCATCACTAAGATGGAATATACTTCATACAAGTCGTACAAGAGTAGTTATGTTACCTATGAATATTTATATGCTAGGGATGAGACCAAGCGGGTACTTAATGAGAAAAGTTTGGATTCAGTAATAACAATACGATTATAATATTCAGGTGCATTAAGGAAAGATGTAAAGGTGGGTTAAAATTTAATTACGAGATAGAATTAGTACCGAAGGCAAACGGGACACGAGCTATGGTTGAACCAAAGACCTATCCCGATCTGCAGGTTGCAAGATAAGAGGAGCGAAGACAAAAAGTAAAACATAAGGATTAGGGAAGCCACGCTAAGTATTTCTTGGGCTAATTTGAGCACTTTCGCATATTCTTGTAAAGATTGCAACATAGTGTGACGGGAAAGTTGAGAGCAAAGATGCGAGCAAAGGGACAATAGGAAAGTTTGAATTAAAGATAAAGAAATGACACGAGATAATGTGCCTAGAATGTTACAAGTTGAGTAAAGGGGATTATAAGATGATTTAAGTAAGATGATCAGAACTAGCTGGTTACTAAAAGAGGGTGAATTTATATGTCAAATTCTTTCAGAGTCATACCCGGTGACGATAGTTAAAGCGAGGGAGCGACTATGTAGAGTTACTTTATGAGGACTTCTTTGCTTGATAACTAACTCGAAGATAGAGACTAGAGCAAAAGGTAGAGTGACGGCTAAGGTCTTTTAAAGGAGTCGAGAAGAAATACGTGAATTTGAAGATTCCCGAATATGAACTTCTGACAAACTTACACTCGCGCACTCTGCTAAGTATGACTCTTTCTAGGGTATTCTCTGTGGATGATGTACGAGGTAGCGAAGAACTAGCGTATAGAGGAAAACCACAGCAGCTACGGATCGTCGAAGCGAGAAAGTTGCGTACTAAAAATGTTACTTAGTTAAGGTATTGTGGCGGAACAATAACGGGAAGGAGATGACTGGGAAGCGAAGAGGAGATGAAGAATAAGTATCCCTACTTATTTCCTATGCCTACGAGGTAATCTAAATTCCTAGAGTGGTTATGTTGATTGATAAATAAACCTGTATGTGGTATCTATAAAAGGGACTCCCCCGAGGTGCTTATAAGACTTGTAAGACTAGTTTAACATTCGAGGACGAATGTTTCTAAGGGGGAAGGATTTACACCTTGGAAAATTTCGCGTTATCAAGGCTTTGTGGACGCTTAGTATGAGCTCGGGGAGAGCGAGAGTTACACAAGATTATGGATGAAGATTATGTTATACGAGGATAAGAACATATATATGACATTTGGAGAGTGTATGGAGTAAATCGGTTAACATGATCACTCGATGATAGCCCTCGAAACCATGAGTTAAGGTGGGGCCCACATGTCGGGATTTTTGTAAAGGATATATTATAAGTGATACAAGTAGTACATGAAAATTTGAGCAAGTCCTAAGAAGGACCCATAAGCCAAGTATGGACATAAGCCCTCGAAAAGGACGGTTTAAGGAAACGTTTTCGAATGAGTTGACTTGGAGGGGAAAAAAACGAGCATTATAAGTTTGGAATTTGGAAAAACACAAAGAATAAAAGTTGTAGATAATTGAAAGAGATTTCCAACCATAGGTCGTGGGTTCTCACAAGATGTCGAAAATCAAGAGTTATGGCCATTTTAAGAGCAAGACCCCCAGTGCACAAATGGTTCCCGCGGGCCCACGTGAAAGGTCGGTGGAACCGAGCCTAGGGGGCTATAAATACCCCCATCAACCCTATTTTTCAGCATAATAACATTCCAAAGGGTCCTAGAAAATTCTCAAACCTTCCCCAAGCATTATAGTCCTATAAATCAAGAATTTGACAAGATTACGCCAAACTAGTCCGTGAAAGGCGATTGTTCTTGCTTCTACTTAAGCTTGGTATTGGAAAAGGTTGATGTGGCTGAGTTTTTTTCAAGTATAAGGTATGTTATTTATCCCATCTTTTATGTTGAGTTTATTTGAAGGTCTAGCAAGCCTAAAAAATGAAACTAGTTATAGAGAAAAGGTCATAGAGTATTATATTGTAGTTGTTGTGTTTATGAGGCAAGTTTTGAATGTGTTGTGGGCGTGTGGATGGACTGATTTATGCATAAAAAAAATGGTATCTAACATTGTTGGCGTGTTGATGAGATTATACTCCTTGATTGGGATGGAAGAAAGTGCATAGTGTTGTTGTATGTTGAAAAACGTCGTGTGGGATGTTTATGGACTATGTTGGTATGAAATAGTGTTGTTGATGTTGGTATTATTGTTGTTTTGATTGGTTTCTAAATTGTAATTTTAGGCTAGGCATATAAAAAGGGGGGATGCTGCCCGATTTTCGGCGAAATATAGAGTAGTTTGATTTGAAATTTGGAACAAGTGTGCAATAAAGAGTCTAACGTTAGTGTGAATCCTTTTAAGTGTAGGCTTACGAGCTTGGACAAATAAGCATAGCTAATAAGAGGTGGAACAGGTATGTAAAGCTTATCCTTTCTTTCTTTTGGCATGTCTTAGATGTAAGTAAGATATGTTATGATACGAGCCTTGGGGTAACTCCATTCTTAAGTTCCGAGCATGTACGATTCTTATTCGCTTCTTGATATTCGCATTCTTAATGTATTTGGGCTTTTGCCCTCGAGTCTTTGTATGATTGGATAGTACATGGTGCGTAAAGAGATCCTGTTCCTAAAGGGTTCTATAATGAATATGTCCCTAACTTTCATAAATGGGCTCGGATTGCTTTGATACGTACGTAGAGGATTCTATAATGATTAATGTCCGTAACTTTCTTGGGCGGGCCGGATTGGTTTGATACGTGTCTACGAACTCTAAGACTCTCTTTAACGCGGTCTAATGGCATTTAGAACGGATTTAACATGACTATCGTTTGATATTCGAGCGTTGATTTGTCTTCTTATCTATCGAGTCTTAAAAGATGATTTATATGCATATGGTTTCTCACTACTCCTCGTGCGGCGTTATTACTTCTTTCAACGAGTCCCCGGCCGGGACACGTATTCGTGCACAACTCACCGTATTATTCACCGAGTCCCTCACTGGGTAGGGACATGTTATATATATATGTATATGATGATATGATGACATGATGATATGATGATGTGGGGATGGCGGCGAGATGGCATATATATGATTCTTTCACCGAGCCCTCACTAGAGGGCGGGACACGTTATATGTATATGTATATGATGATTTTATTTACCGAGTCCCTCACTAGCAGGGCCGGGATACGTTATATATGCATATGTACGATGATTATTCAACATGTTTCTAAGTCCCATAATGAATTGGATATGATATTGACATGCATGATTTATGTTTCAAAGGCAAGCCTTGTGGTTTTCTTTTATTGCGTTAGTTTTCTATGCTCCTTATTTCGGTACAATCCTGTTTATTGTATTTCATGCTTTACATGCTCAGTACATATTCCGTGCGACCCCGCTTTCTTCGAAGGCACGTTTTATGCCACGCGGTGTATACGGATGAGTCGAGGATATTAGTAGAAGATGTTCCGAATTTTGGATTGGCGAGCTCCATTTCCTTCGGTCTTTGCGGAGTCGGAGTATCTATGTTATGGCATCTTGATTTATGTTAGAGACTTTGCAGACGAGTCACGTATATAGCGTGTCGATGCGTAAGCGGCTCGTAAGCCGATGTGTGCATCATGTATGCATTGTGTTACAAGTTTCATATGATTACAGATTTTCCTTGATTTGGGAAAGACGAAAGGCATGTTTTTTTTGAAAAGCTTACATTATGCATTCATTTCATGGTTTAAGGGCCCATTATGATTATGAGTATCACGAGAATCGGCGGGTCGCTCGGCCTAAGTAAGGGTCGGGTGCCCATCATGCCCTATCGAAAGTTGGGGTGTGACAAGTCATTATGAAGTTTTCAAGAATAGGAACTTTTACGTATCATTTACTATCCAATCATATAGAAACTCCGTTCGACATTTCTAACATCAAAAGTGAATAAGAATCATCAACATGCTCTAACTTATGAATGAGAGTTACCCCAAAGCTCATATCGTATCTTACTTACATCTAGGACATGCCAAAAGAAAGAAGGGATAGGCTTTACATACCATTTACTCGCAACACAACACACAATACGCTGCCCAATAGTACCTCAACCTATATTAAGACGTCAAGAACTACGGTTAAGCTACGGGGAAATTCAAAACGTATTCTAACGTTAGTAACTCCTTTCTAAGTAATTTGACGACGTTTCCTTTACATTCAAACCAACCACATACAACCAAGCCAACATCAATGATTATACGTTCAGTATCCTCGAGACTATTCAAACAAGACTCGAGAACACTCGGGGTTTGCTTTAACACTCCAAAACAGCCCAACCACACACGATACGACATATAATCTTCCAAGTTTAACAAGAACAACAACAACACATTCCTTTCTTTCAAATTCATGAACTATACCAACCGGCACGTTAACAACATCATCCACATAAATGCGAGAAACTATATTAACATCATATTAACTTCTACAACAGCCCAACAATTACAACTCAACTTGAACCATTAAATCCTTTCCTTTTCATCATAAAATCCATAACAATAACAACTAAAATACCAAGTAAAATCAATTCACCATCTCTTACACAAACAGCCCCTACTGTGAACACCAACACACATAGTTCCATGAATTTCATTCATTTCTACAACTACAACACGTTCACACACCACCCTCGATATATGTAAAAGAAGATTAAACCTTACCTTTAATCCTTGACTTCTCAACTTGGCTAGAATGATGCCTTGAATTAATTCTTGTTCTTGCTACCTAGGATCAATCCCACGTTGTTATACACCTTCCAAAGGGTTGAAATACTTGAAGAAAAATTAATTCTTGATCAACAAACAAAAGTTTAAACTCGGCCGGCCATGGTGGGACTTCTCGCTTTCTATCTCCCAAGCTTTTCTTTTGTTTGTGAAGATGACAAATGATTCATTAGTCATCAATTTCCCTTTTTATATGCCACACATTATGGTGACACATGTCCAGCCTTGACATGTGTCCCATTATCCTCCATGAACCAATCACATTCGGCCATATGTTGTGGGGCCCACTTTGTGGTCTAATTAGGCTAATTAATCATAATTAATCACTAATCCCCACTTAACAATTTAATCATGGTTAATTAATTTCTAATCTCCATTAATATCTCTCTGCTAATGAAAATTGCAAACAAGTCGTGCCATATTAATATCGGGGATTAAAACTCCTTGTCTCATTTCCAAAAATAATCTTGTCCTTGAACTTATGTCGATTAGCTTACGAATAATTCATCGTACAAAAATATGGGGTATAACATCCTTCCCCCCTTTAGAACATTCGTCCTCGAATGTTAAACTAGTCTCATAAGGTCTTAGAAAGATTTCGGGGGAGTCTCTTTTATTACGAGGACATATAGTCTCATCTACCAATCAGTATAATCAGGTGAGGAGTTTAGATTACCTGTAGGCATAGGGAACAAGTAAGGATACTTATCCTTCATCTCATCTTCGGCTTCTCAGGTCATCTCTTCCCTATTATTATTTCGCCACAATACTTTGACGGAAGCCATATCCTTAGTACGCAACTTCCTAACTTGGCGATCAAGTATAGCTATAGGGTCTCTTCGTAGGGCAATCCTCCGTTACCTGGACATCATCTACGGGGAACACTCACGAAGGGTCACAATACCTTTGCGAAGCATTGACACATGAAAAGACGGATGTCTTGCTTCCAAATCCGGATGGCGGGTCTAATTCATAGGCAACCTTTCCTACCTTACGGACAATCCGATAAGGCCCATATATCTCGGGCTAAGCTTCCCCTTCTGCTGAATCTCATTACACCCTTCATGGGTGACACCTTCAAATACCCAATCGCCGATGGGACTCTAAGTGTCGACGTCGATTATGCATATGACTTCCTGTCGACTGCGAGCCGCTAATAGCCTTTCTTTGAATGAGCTTTTACTTTATCAACTCTTTTGCTGAATCATATCCGAGCCGATTAACTTAGTTTCACCAACATCAAAACCAACGATAGGTGACTGCACTTCTGCCATACAAAGCCTCATACGGTGCCATCTTGGATGCTAGAATGGTAGCTATTATTATAAGCAACCTCAATAAGTGGCAAATGATCATCCCGGTTACCTCGAAGTCAACGACACGGGCCCAACATATCTCCTAACGTCGAATAGTACGCTCGGCCTGTCCCGTCGATGCCGAGTGTGAAATGCTGTGCTAAGACTCACTTGTGTCCCCAACCCCCTTCGGAATGGTCTCCAAAAGTTGCCATATGAGCTCCTATTCAACATAATAGATGTGGAAACCTTATGAAGTCTCACTATCTCCTTGATGTATAACCTTGCATAGTCCTTAGCTGAATAAGTAGTCCTGACTGGGAGAAAATGGGCTGATTTTGTCAGCCTATCCACAATAATCCCTATAGAGTTATACTTCGTGGAGTGCAAAGTAAGTACATAATGGAGTCCATATTTTGGAATCTTCAGCCTCATGTATTACTTCTCGTCATCTTTAAAAGGCTTTAATTGTCACTCTACTTTTTAACTCTTAATCTCAATCCTTAGAGTTGGATATCAATTAGCTACTGAGTTCCCTCCTATAATAACTTTACATAGCTGCTTCCGTGTTGCGTCTATCACTAGTGATTGGTATAATTACGAAAGAATTTTTAATTTCATCAAATTCACTACCCTAGTAACCAGTTCTGATCGTCTCGCTTAAATCATTTTATAATTCTCTTAACCCAGTTTGTAACACTCTAAGCACATTATCTCGTGTCATTTCTTTGTCTTTAATTCAAACTCTTCTATTGCCCCTTTACTCAGGTTTTGCTCTTAACTTTCCTATCACACATTATGTTGCAATCTTTAGAAGAATATGCGAAGGTGCTCAACTTAGCCCAAGAAATACCTTAGCGTCGCTTCACTAATCCTTATGTTTTACCTTGTATTCTCCTCTCTTATCTTACAACCGGTATCGGGATAGATCTTTAGTTCAACCATAGCCATGTCCTGTTTGGCCTCAGTACTAATTCTATCTCGGTAATTTGGCTTAAACCATCTTTACATTTTTCTGTAATGTACCCAGAATATCATAACTGCATTGTCATTATTGAGTCCTTACTCCTCTTATCAAGTACTCACTCACTTGGTCTTACGCTTAACATACAAATATTCGTAGGTTGCATAACTATTCTTATACAATTTGTATAAGGTATATTCAATCTTAGACATAGTCTTTTCGTCTCCTGGTTCATTATGCTTTACATATCTCATTCATATTGAAACTCGCTCGTCCTATTTTGTCATATTTCTTTCCTTCCTTTATTCACTCTTTTGACTTTCTCATTTCCTACCATAGGAGATTTTCTATTCCCTCTCCTTTGTTACTTACAAGTTGCAATATGCATCGCTATCCTTCATAATATCTCTTAAGTTATTCAATACCATTCTCTTTCTCTTTATGCACATCCACTTTCTAACATCATGTCATTCAAGGTCTCTACAAAAACTTCTTAACACTGCCTCAATTACCATCCTGACTTCTATCCATTTATTGTTGGCTTTCCGATCTTACTAACTTGTTTCAGCAAGGGGTGTCATTTGAAGTTTAAGCATCCATATCAAATATATTACAGTGTCAATTGTTTCCATCTCACCCTTGCATTTCTCTCACTCGCTTCCCCCCTTTAAGGGTGTACTTATACCATTATTCGTTTATACTTTGCCCCATGTCCCTATTTCCAATCTCGATTAGGCAGCACTTTTATTCCGACGATAAGTGTCCAAAGTTCTCTTGAAATATTATCTTTATCCCAACCTATATCATCTGTTTCCTTTGATGAATTTATAATACACCATTTGTTCCTCAAGCCTACTGTCTTTTCCCCTTAAGGATTCCATTATTTTCGAGGTGAAGTCATGTGTACGCAGTACCTCTTTATGCCTTGTGCCCTTTTTACCCTTGTTGTGTGGCCA
Source organism: Lycium ferocissimum (assembly GCF_029784015.1). NCBI lineage: Eukaryota > Viridiplantae > Streptophyta > Magnoliopsida > Solanales > Solanaceae > Lycium > Lycium ferocissimum. The sequence continues at coordinate 45,592 of NW_026717504.1, read as the reverse complement.
ACACTAGCTTCTAACATACTCAAAAACATATCAAGTTCGTCTTAATAATGGTCTTATCTGATCACCATGTCATCGTACTACACCTTTAAGTTCATAACCATATATTCCCCTTTCCGTTTCATACTCGTACTCAATTAATTACGTCTATCTTGGGTGTTTCCTTTAGAATTCCCTTACCATTTCTCCCGTCCATGTCTATTTTTTTTTTCTGCGCACGAGAAATCTTATGCTACCTCTGTATCATTCGGAACACATTACTTCCGCATAATCCTTTTCTCATTTTCAAAACGTATTCTATTCATCCATGTTTATTCATATCATACCGGTCATTTTCTAGCATTCATTCTACCTCATTGCTCATCTTTCTATAACTGGATCTTTCACAGTCCCGTCACTTATGTTATATCCCGTATTTTGTAAATTGGAATATTTTAAGCTAGTTGCGATAAGTTAAGGACAAGGCTATTTTTCGATTTTGTTGAATGCACAAGTTGCTTATGAATTTTATTGGATGGAAATATTAAGGAAAATTAGGGGCTAGAAGTTGAAAAAATATTTCATGAAAAGCCACAAGTGGCCGTGTGGTGGGTGTGGGCTCCCACCCATGGTTTGGCTAATTTTGATTGCCTCAAGCCATAAGAGGGGCATGTGTCCACCTTGTATTTGTAGATGCTATATATATATATAGATAAGTGATGACAAAGCAAGACATATTCATCATTTTCACAACTCTAGAAACTTGGAGAAGAGAGAAATTCGGCCATGGCTAGCCGAAAATTTGGTGTCCCTAAATATTGATCAAAAAACAATTTTCTTCTAGTATTCCAACCAATTTGAAGGTCCCTAATAACGTGAAGTAGTTGTTGGAGCAAGCAAAGCATTCATTTTAGCAATTTACAAACCCTTGCCAAGTTGAGAAGTTAAAGGGTAAAGGTAAGGTTTAATCTCCTTTTACATGTGTTATGGATGATTTGTGCATGTTGTAGTGTGTTGAAATGAATGAAATTCATGGAACCATAGGTGTTGGTGCTTAGCCGTGTAGGGGTCGTTTGGTGTAGAGGTGAGGAATTAAATTTACTTAGTATTTTGGTTGTTGTTGTTGTGGATTCTATGATGCAAATGAAGGTTTAATGGTCAAGTTGGAGTTGTAATTGTTTGTGGGCTGTTGTATAAGCTAATATGATGTTCATATCATTTCTTGCCTTTGCGTGGATAATGTTGTTAACGTGTGGTGGTTGGTATAATTCATGAATATGGAAGTGAAGAATGCGTTGTTGTTGTTCTTATTGAGTTTGGAAGATTACGGGTTGTGTTGTATGTGGTTGATTCGAATGTAAATGGAATGCCGTCGAATTATGTAAAAGGGAGTTACTAACATTAGAATACGTTTTGAATTAATTGTTGATGTTGTTAATATGGTTGTTGGTATTGTTGTTGATGGTTTGGCCGAGTTGAATTCTCGGGGTTTGTTGAATTTATAAAGGAAATGTTGCCCGAATTTCAATAAATGAAGTGCTAGGTTAAGGTTGGATTCTTAAGTACCTATAGCTAATGTTTGGTATCTACTGACGTTGTTGTAGATCTTGGGAAGCCCGAGACTTAAGTTCGGATTAGCATTAGGAAGCGAACAAGGTATGTAAAGCTATCCCTTCTTTCTTTTGGCATGTCTTAGATGTAAGCAAGATACGATACGAGCCTCGGGGTAACTCTATTCATAAGTTCCTAGCATGTCTACGATTCTTATTCACTTATTGATATTAGCCTTTTAATATGGTCGAGCCATTGCCCTTGAGTCCTTTGTATGATTGGATAGTACATGATGCATAGAGAGATCCTATTCCTAAAGGATTCTATAATGAATAATGTCCGTAACTTTCATAAACGGGCTCGGACTGCTTTGATACGTTCGTAGAGGATTCTATAACGAATAATTCCCGTAACTTTCTTAGGTGGGCTCGGATTGGTTTGATATATGTCTAGGATCCCTGAGACTTCCCTTAATACAGCTTATAGCGACATTTAGAAGAACTTAATTTGGCTATCGTTTTAATGCTTGAGCGTTGATTTCTTACTTACCTATCGAGTCTCAAACGATGATTTTATATGCATATGGTTTCTCACTACTCTGCTCGTGCTTGCTGTTATTACTTCTTTCACTGAGTCCCGGGCAAGGACATGTATTCATGCACAACTCCACTGCATTATTCACCGAGTCCCTCACTAGAGGGCCGAGACACGTTATATGTATATGTATATGATGATATGATGACATGATGATATGATGATATGGGGATGGCGGCCGTGATGGCATATGATGACTTTATTCACCGAGTACCTCACTAGAGGGCGGACACGTTATATGTACATGTATATGATGATTTTATTTACCGAGTCCCTCACTAGAGGGCTGGGACACGTTATATATGCATATGTACAAGATGATTATCTAATTATGTTTCTAAGTCCCATAATGAATTGGATATGATATTGACATGCATGATTTATGTTTCAAAGGCAAGCCTTGTGGTTTTCTGGTTATTGTACTACTTTTCTACACTCCTGATTTCAGTATGATCCTGTTTACTGTATTTCATGCTTTACATACTAAGTACATATTTCGTACTGACCCCCTTTCTTCGGGGGCTACGTTTCATGCCCGCAGGTACAGATACTCGTTTTGGTGATCCGCGCCTTAGGATTTCCATTCAGCTATCTTAGAGCGCTCCCTTGTTCCGGAGTCTATATTTTGGTACAGACACTTTCGTTGTATATGTGTACGTCTATTCAGGGGTACGGCGAGGCCCTGTCCCATCATATGATATTGTTGTCACTCTTAGAGGTCTGTAGATATATGTGTGGGTTGTGAATAGTTACTGTTCAGTTGTGTCCGTGTGATTTATGTTTTGGGCGGTCCCATTCGCCGTGCGGCCTTATATATATATATATATATATATATATATATTTTATATATGGGATACGTATGTTATGATAGCCCTGCCGGCTTATGCCTGATATTATCTGCTGAAAATCGTGACGGCGATATGTATATATATATGTGATAGCTTTGGGGCGACGTCTTGCTTTTCTGTATATATGAGTTCCTTATTATGCTAGTGTGGATTGATTATAGTTAGCAGGTGTGTACGAGTGTCCAGCTCGGGCACTAGTCACGGCCTACGGGGTTGGGTCGTGACAAAAAGTGGTATCAGAGCAGTTCGTCCTAGGGATTGTATATATATATATATATATATATATATATATATATATATATGTCCGGTAGAGTCATGTTTATGGGTGTGAAGCCGGCCACACTTATAATATATATATGATAGAGGACGTCTTTTTTCGGGGCATTTAGGAATCAATGACCTTTCTTCTGTCTTAGATCGTGCGATAGTGCCAGAGTCTAGGAAAGATCGCTTATGATATCTCTTTCTGCAGGTAAGTACAGACTGACGAGAGATGAAGAGATCAGCTTCAGATAGTGGGGGTGCTAAGAAGGCCCCTAGAGTATCTCCCGGACCCCGAGCTCCGGACCCGGCGGAGGAGCCTCGCTTATTCTATTGACGGATCCTCGGAGGACCCCGCGACGATTCCTCCGGAGTTCTTGACTCCCAGGGAGGAGGACCACCCAGAGGACAGTTATGATACAGATCCGTCTGAGTATTCGTCTGGGACACCGGGGGAGGAGATTCCCGAGACCGCACCAATTGCTCCTATGGTGGAGCACTACATTAGACCAGCCTCCCCGGTGAGTGTTACAGATTACTCCAGCCCCCTATCCTGGCCGTCGGTAAACCAGGAATTGTCCGGTTATCTACATCCCTTGGGCTCAGATGAGGGAGACGACGATGAGGAGTACACTTCACCTTATAGCCCACCAGATTAGACTAGAGATCGATCGGCTACAGGTATATGAGTCGTTATTGGAATTTTTTTTAAGTATGTGTATTTGTTGTATGATTGTTACTTAATAGCGGCAAGCAGAAATCCAAAGGCCGATAACCAAGTATTTATAAGTAATGGAGATCAAGGCGTGTTCACCACCATTGGGAATCTGGAAATCTAGGACGGAAAGTAGTCATATCCATAGGTGAAAAGTGAATATTGAGGATTGAAAAAGGGCTAAAATAGTAATTGTGGAGTCGGAAGAGTAAGAGACCCTTTCTAATTCGGAGAGAGATGTGTTATGAGAACGTTTTGAAATCATTAAGACTTCAACTTACTCCGTATTATGTGATGAAGGTCATGCGGTGAGGTGGACGCTATCATACTAGCATTAAAGCATCGTATTTTATCGAGTTCCAAGGTTAAGCGTCTTTGGAGTGAGAGAAATTTTAGGAGGGGTGACCCCCTGGGAAGTGTACTAAAAGTCCTATAAAGTCAGACACAGGAGAGCCAAATGGGAAGCTAGAGTAGCCTAAGGGAAATTAGAGTATACAGAGTGGGCGGAAACCTTAAGAGGTCACATAGGACGAGGCAGACTGAACCAGTGAAGAGAAAGAAGGTGCATCACAGCTCTAGAAGCAGGGTAAGTTGAATAGCGTTTGGAAATATTTTGTAAGCAAGATAGTAGTAATTATATATATATAGGTCTATGCACATGATATCCCGTACATGGCTATATCAGTGGATATGTGTATTCCGGCAACCAACGTGGCGGTATATGGAAGGCATTAATCGGACAGGGTAACGAAGTTCAAGTGAAAAGAAAAATAAATGGCACAAATGTTACAAGGCAAGCTGATGCTATTTTCACTACAGGTTAAGCTTGGAAAGTACTAATACAATGATATTTGGAAAAGAAAGAAAGTGAGTAGATGGAAGGCAAGGGGATCAAAATGTCGGAATAAAAGTGCCGCCTAATTGAGATTGGAAATACGGACATAGGGCAAAGTATAATCGGGTAATAGTATAAGTACACCCTTAAGGGGGAAGCGGGTGCGAGAGATGCAAGTGTAAGATGGAGACAATCAACACTACAATATATTTGATACAGATGCTTGGGCTACAGTAAGATTCCTTGCTGAGACAAGTTAGTAAGATCTAAAAGCCAGCAATAAAGGGGTAGAAGTTAGGATGGTAATTGAGATAGTGCTGAGAATTAATTATAGAGATCTTGAATGATATGACATTGGAAAGTGGGTGCTTAAAAAGGCAGAGAATACAACAAGAGAAGGGTAACGAGTAACTTACAGAGACATTGTGAAAGATAACACTGCTATGCTATGCTGGATTAGAGGCTAAGATGTGGGCAATAGAGTTGTTCGCTAATGATCGTGACCTACAAGTAGCGAGGGGAAGAAAGGTAGAAAACCTCTATAGTGGGAAGTGAGAAAATCAAAGGAGTGAATAAAGAAAGGGAAAGGAGTATGACAAGATAGGCTACAAGCGAATGTTAGTACGAATGGGATATGTGAAGTAGAATGAACCAGGAGAAGGAAAGACCGTGACTAAGATTGAATACACTTTATACAAGTCGTACAAGAGTAGTTATGTTACCCATGAGTATTTATATGCTAGGGATGAGACCAAGCGAATACTTAATGAGAAAGTTTGGATTCAGTAATAACAATACAGTTATAATATACTGGGTGCATTAAGGAAAAATGTAAAGGTGGTTTAAGCTAAATTACCGAGATAGAATTAGTATGCGAGGGCAAACGGGGACATGGCTATGGTTGAACCAAAGATTTATCCCGATACCGGTTGTAAGATAAGAGAGGCGAAGACAAAGTAAAACATAAGGATTAGTGAAGCCACGCTAAGGTATTTCTTGGGCTAATTTGAGCACCTTCGCATATTCTTGTAAAGATTGCCACATAATATGTGACCGGAAAGTTAAGAGCAAGATCTGAGCAAAGGGACAATAGAAGAGTTTGAATTAAAGATAAAGAGATGACACGAGATATTGTGCCTAGAATGTTACAAGCTGAGTAAAAGGGGATTATAAGACGATTTAAGCAAGATGATCAGAGCTAGCTTGTTACTAAAAGATGGTGAATTTATATGTCAAATTCTTTCAGAATTATACCAGCTGATGATAGTTAAGGCAGGGAGCGGTTATGTAAAGTTATTATATGAGGGGACTTCATCGCTACTTGATGACTAACTCCAAAGGTAGAGGCTAAGAGCAAAAGGTAGAGTGACAGTTAAAGTCTTTTAAAGGAATCGAGAAGAAATACATGAGGCTGAAGATTCCAGAATATGGACTTCATGACAAACTTACCTCGCACTCCACGGAAGTATAATTTCATATGGGTTATTGTAGATCGGTCGACAAATCAGCCCATTTTCTTCTAAAGAATGGACTACTTACTCGGTGAGGACTATGCAAGGTTATATATTAAGGAGATAGTAAGACTTCATGGAGTTCCCACATCTATTATATCCGACAGAGGTGTCCAGTTTACAGCTAACTTCTGGAGATCATTTCAGGAAGGATTGGGGACCCAGGTGAGTCTTAGCATAGCATTCCACCCTCAGACTGACGGACAGGCCAAGCGTATGATTCAGACGCTAGAAGATATGCTGCGGGCCTGTGTTATTGATTTCAGAGGTAGCTGGGACGATCATTTGCCACTTATGGAGTTTGCCTATAATAGTAGCTACCATTCTAGCATCCAGATGGCACCGTATGAGGCTCGGTATGGCGAAAAGTGCAGATCACCTACTGGCTGGTTTGATGTTGGGAAAACTAAGTTAATCGGCCCAGATATAATTCAGCAAGCCAGTGATAAGGTAAAACTTGTTCGGGAAAGGTTATTAACAGCTCAGAGTCGACAGAAGTCATATGCAGATAATCGACGTCGACACTTAAGGTTCCAGATTGGCGAGTGGGTATTCTCGAAGATATCACCCATGAAAGGTATAATAAGATTCGACAAGAAGGAGAAGCTTAGCCCGAGATATATTGGGCCTTAATACATTGTTCGTAAGGTAAGCAAGGTTGCCAATGAATTAGACCTACCCTTTGATCTGGAAGCAGTACACCCAGTGTTTCATGTGTCTATGCTTCGCAAATGTATTGGTGACTCTTCTAGGGTATTCTCTGTGGATGATGTCCAGGTAATAGAAGAGCTATCATACGAGGAGAACCCTGTAGCTATACTGGCTTGTCAGATAAGAAGGTTGCGTAATAAAGACGTGGCTTCTGTTAAGGTATTGTGGCAGAACAATAACAGGGAGGAGATGACTTGAGAAGGGCTGAAGAGGAGATGAAGAAGAAATATGATTGGTAGATGAGATGACGCATGTTATAGCAATAAAGGAAACCCCCTGATATCCTTATAAGACCTTATGAGACTAGTTTAACATTCGAGGATGAATGTTCTAAAGGGGGGAAGGATGTTATATCCCGTATTTTGTACATTGAAATATTTTAAGCTAGTTGCGATAAGTTAAGGACAAGGCTATTTTTCGATTTTGTTGAATGCACAAGTTGCTTATGAATTTTATTGGGTGGAAATATTGAGGAAAATTAGGGGCTAGAAGTTGAAACAATATTTCACGAAAAGCCACAAGTGATTTATGTGGTGGGTGTGGGCTCCCACCATGGCTTGGCTAATTTTGATTGCCTCAAGCCATAAGAGGGGCATGTGTTCACCTTGTATTTGTAGGGGCTATGTATATATATATATATATATATATATATATAGATAAGTGATGACAAGCAAGATATATTCATCATTTTCACAACTCTAGAAACTTGGAGAAGAGAAGAGAGAAATTCGGCCATGGCTAGTCGAAAATTTGGTGTCCCTAAATATTGATCAAAAAATAATTTTCTTCTAGTATTCCAACCAATTGGAAGGTCCCTAATAACGTGAAGTAGTTGTTGGAGCAAGCAAGGCATTCATTTTTGCAATTTACAAACCCTAGCCAAGTTGAGAAGTTAAAGGGTAAAGGTAAGGTTTAATCTCTTTTTACATGTGTTATGGATGATTTGTGCATGTTGTAGTGTGTAGAAATGAATGAAATTCATGGAACCATAGGTGTTGGTGCTTAGCCGTGTAGGGGTCGTTTGGTGTAGAGGTGAGGAACTAAATTTACTTAGTGTTTTGGTTGTTGTTGTTGTGGATTCTATGATGCAAATGACGGTTTAAGGGTCAAGTTGGAGTTGTAATTGTTTGTGGGCTGTTGTATAAGCTAATATGATGTTCATATCATTTCTTTCCTTTGCGTGGATAATGTTGTTAACGTGTGGTGGTTGGTATAATTCATGAATTTGGAAGTGAGGAATGCGTTGTTGTTGTTCTTATTGAGTTTGGAAGATTACGGGTTGTGTTGTATGTGGTTGATTCGAATGTAAATGGAATGCCGTCGAATTATGTAAAAGGGAGTTTCTAACGTTAGAATACGTTTTGAATTAATTGTTGATGTTGTTAATATGGTTGTTGGTATTGTTGTTGATGGTTTGGCCGAGTTAAATTCTCGGGGTTTGTCGAATTTCTAAAGGAAATGCTGCCCGAATTTCTATAAATGAGGTGCTAGCTTAAGGTAGGATTCTTAAGTACCTATAGCTAATGTTTGGTATCTACTGACGTTGTTGTAGATCTTGGGAAGCCCGAGACTTAAGTTCGGATTAGCATTAGGAAGCGAACAAGGTATGTAAAGCTATCCCTTCTTTCTTTTGGCATGTCTTAGATGTAAGTAAGATACGATACGAGCCTCGGGGTAACTCTATTCACAAGTTCCAAGCATGTCTACGATTCTTATTCACTTCTTCATATTAGCCTCTTTAATATGGTCGAGCCATTGCCCCGAGTCCTTTGTATGATTGGATAGTACATGATGCATAGAGAGATCCTATTCCTAAAGGATTCTATAATGAATAATGTCCGTAACTTTCATAAACGGGCTCGGATTGCTTTGATACGTTCGTAGAGGATTCTATAACGAATAATGCGCGTAACTTTCCTAGGCGGGCTCGGATTGGTTTCATATATGTCTAGGATCCCTGAGACTTCCCTTAATACAGCTTATAGCGACATTTAGAAGAACTTAATTTGGCTATCGTTTTAATGCTCGAGCGTTGATTTCTTACTTACCTATCGAGTCTCAAAAGATGATTTTATATGCATATGGTTTCTCATTACTCTGCTCGTGCTTGCTGTTATTACTTCTTTCAACGACTCCGGGCGGGACACGTATTCGTGCACAACTCCACCGCATTATTCATCGAGTCCCTCACTAGAGGGGCGGGACACGTTATATGTATATGTATATGATGATATGATGACATGATGATATGATGATATGGGGATGGCGGCCGGATGGCATATGATGACTTTATTCACCGAGTCCCTCACTAGAGGTCCGGGACACGTTATATGTACATGTATATGATGATTTTATTTACCGAGTCCCTCACTAGAGGGCCGGGACACGTTATATATGCATATGTACAAGATGATTATCTAATTATGTTTCTAAGTCCCATAATGAATTGGATATGATATTGACATGCATGATTTATGTTTCAAAGGCAAGCCTTGTGTCACGACCCAACTTGAGGGCCGCGACGGGCACCCGGTGCTATCCCACCCGGGCACCCTTGACATACTTATACATCACATACTAGGTGAGCCACATAATCATATCATACTTTTCATTCATCATTATTCTAATCACATCGGGCAATAACATATCCATATCATCAATAATAACATCTATACCCATATAATTGTACATGCGCCGACAAGGCGGTCTAAACAACATCCCAAAATATGGCCGACAAGGCCGAACATGTCTAACCATATACACAACGTCTACGAGCCTCTAAGAAAGGTACATCATATCATAACGTATGGGCGGGACAGTCCCCGCCGTGCCCATGAATATATACACAAAAGAATCTATACCAAAAGGCTGGACTCGAATGAGATGGAGCTCGCTAAGTAGTCCCTAAGATAGTACAGCTATGAATCAAATCTGTCTCCCTGGTCACCTGCGGGCATGACGCAGCGTCCATAAACAAAAGGACGTCAGTACGAAGAATGTACTGAGTATGTAAAGCATGATCAATATCAATATGGGAGCATAAAGGATAACATATGAAATAATATAGCTGGGAGATAATAGTATCATCATCATAGCACTTACCTGCTTCCCATAGGGACGTTCCATTTCTATTTCATATTCGTGTGCATACATTTTCATTCTTGCTCATTTACCTTCGTATCTACTTTCACGTTCGTATCCTATACGTTGCACATTCATAGCCCTTACTTGGCACTTACATAATCTTAACATAGTCGTACTCATAACGATGTCATATACATAGCATAATCGTACTCATATAGATGTCATACATATAGTAATTATATAGCCTACCCGACCACGAAGGTTCGAGGTTTCACGTACTCGGCCCTACCAAGGCTCAGTGCACGGCCCCTACCGAGCTCGGGGTTGTTGTTCGTACCAATGCCGGCGCGCGCGCGTCGTTATATAAGGATATACGTGTTCACTATATTCTACCCGGCCATATAAGCTCGGGGTTCACAATAGCCTCTCATGGGCATACACACATATACATATACATACTTATCATATTCCACCCGGCCATATAAGCTCGGGGTTCACAATAACCTCTCATAGGCACACATACATACTACTTCATATCTATCTCTTACCCTTTTTACTATCGTCATTCATTACATTCTATCCTTAGAGCATTACTCGTCGTATAAGAAACTTAGTACAATCGTATCACTTGGGCATCATTGGCTTAATAGCTTCTCGAGCTAAGATCATTAGAAAGTATCATGAACTCATAAGAGATGAACAATTGGCCCAAGAACCATGCCTTATGAAAGAAGGGTTAGCCTTACATACCTTGTCGTGTAACTATTCTATCGCTTGAGCGATCTTCAAAGCTCACGTTCTACCTTCATTGAAGTGCATACTTGTATTAGATGATAGATAGCATTAGAATTCATAACTTAATTCTAGAGAAAATCGGACAAAGATCTCCTTTATTTATACGACTTTTCTCGTATTACATCTCAACTCCCAAACATCAACAATAACATTCACATTATCATCATAATAGCTTCTAGCCAACTAGATTACTCTTACTTCACAATTCTCTTCACTTCATCTATATTCATAGTCATAACTCGACAACACGTTCATTCATAAACAATGTCGATTTCCATACTCTCAAAATCATTTATAACATGATCATATTCGTAAAGCATCAAGAATCATAACTCGTTCCAAACGTTTACTCAAAAGTGCTACTATTCACACAATCATGACCCACTTCTTATATTCTTTCGTAATCCGAGTGTTTCATCTTCTAAACACTTTATATAACATGGAAACATCATAAAACTTACCTTGTATGGTGTAGGATTGAACCTTGGTTGCATAAACCTCACTTGAGCCAAACCCTTGATTTTCCTTCACTTGGATTTCTTGCTTTTGATGAACTTTAATGGTTTCCCTTACTTTGATTCACTTGGTTTAATGATAAACACCTTTGATCCCCTTTGAATTCTTGTTCATGAAACATATATGGAACCCTAGAGGTCTTAGAGAGAAGTAGAGAGAGGTTGGAAATGAAATAATGAAGTTGGGAACTCATTTAAACACTTAAAACATTCCAGCCCGTCGGGTGTTCCACGGACTGTTCCACGGTCCGTGGAACCAAGTGCTGTCCGTGGAGCTGGTCGTGGTTCACGACCAGCCAATCGCTCTCTCTCTGGCAGTTCCACGGACCCATCCACGGTCCGTGGAATGCAATGCTGGCCGTGGATCTGGCCGTGGAACTCACAGTTCCACCAATTTTGATCCCGTCGTCTCGTTTGATCTCCAATCCTTATGGAACCTTCTTAGCACTTTCTTATCACTTCATTAGCAACCTAAGGGGCGTCATAACTCTTCCCCGACACATCATTAAGTTGTCATCAACTTACAACTCATAAAGCCTTTCCGAAACTTATCGCTTACATAGCCTTCTCTTGGCAACTTTCTTATCTAACATCGAATGTCTTTCGAATCTCATTTAGAATCATCAATTGCTATGTCTTACTTATTGAAACATCTTCTACCTCCTATCTCTCATTAGCCTATTCACAGTGCAGCAACGGAAAAATTTTCGAGGTGTAACACCTTGTGGTTTTCTAGTTAATGTACTACTTTTCTACACTCCTGATTTCAGTATGATCCTGTTTACTGTATTTCATGTTTTAGATACTCAGTACATATTTCATAGTGACCCCCTTTCTTCGGGGGCTGCGTTTCATGCCCGCAGGTACAGATACTTGTTTTGGTGATCCGCCAGCTTAGGATTTCCATTCAGCTATCTTGGAGCGCTCCCTTGTTCCGGAGCCTATATTTTGGTACAGACACTTTCAATGTATATGTGTACGTCTATTCAGGGGTACGGCGGGGCCCTGTCCCGTCATATGATACTGTTGTCACTCTTAGAGGTCTGTAGACATATGTGTGAGTTGTGAATAGTTACTGTTCAGTTGTGTCAGTATGATTTATGTTTTGGGCGGTGCCATTCGCCGTGGCAGCCTTATCGGCTTGCGTATGTATATATGTTTTGGGATACTACATGTTATGATAGCCCTGCCGGCTTATGCCTGATATTATCTGCTGAAAATCGTGACGGCGATATGTATATATATATGTGATAGCTTTGGGGGGCGACGTCTTGCTTTTCTGTATATATGAGTTCCTTATTATGCTAGTGTGGATTGATTATAGTTAGCAGGTGTGTACGAGTGTCCAGCTCGGGCACTAGTCGCGGCCTACGAGGTTGGGTCGTGACAACTTATAGTACTCGTATCCTCGGCTACACATGTCATGGCCTATTGTTACACTGTTATTTCGCTTTCTTCTTACTTCCTTCTTGCAATTTCCCTTCCTTTTCTTGTGCTCGCTATCATTTCCGTTATTATATAACCTTTATTCTAAACTTTCCCTACAGAAGAACTTTATAAGTCTTCTATAGCTCGCTTTTCCGTTTCACACTTACCTTTATATTCTAGTCACACTGTTATATCCCGCATTTCGTACGTCGGGATATTCCAAGTAAATTGCGGGAAGTTATGGACAAGGCTATTTCCCGATTTTGTTTTAATGCACAAAGTCGCTTATGATTTCATTGGATGGAAATATTAAGGAAAATTTGGGGTTAAAAGTGGAATTATGGAATCTAATATTTCATGAAATATGGGACCAAAAATGAACTATGGAAAGTTGACCATTTCATGAAAATTTGAGGCTAAAATGTGAGTTTTGGAAACTAGAAATTTCATGAAAAATATGCCATGTGGCCGGCCACATGGGTGTGGGCCAAGGGCCACATGGATGGCTACCATATGTAATTAAAAAGATGACTAAGTCATTATATTAGTCATCTTCAACACTTAGAAGCTTGAAGAAAAATTGAGAAGCTTGGAGAAAAGTAACCAAGGCCATTCGGCCAAGTGAAAAACCGAGAGAGAGAGAGAGAGAGAGAGTGAGCCAAGGGAAATTGACCATGAAAAATTCTTTTCTTCTAGTTTTCATACCAATTGGAAGGTCCTCGTCAACGTGGAGGGGTTGTTGGAGCAAGAAAAACATCCGTTTGTGCAATGGGTGACACTAGCCGAGTGAAGAACAAATGGGAAAAGGTGAGGTTCAATCTCTATTTTCATATGTTATGTATGATATGTGCATGTTGTAGTTCATGGAAATGGATAAAAATCATGAAGGGTTGTGTGTTGCAAGTTGTGGCCGTGAGTCTATGTTGTTGGAGTAAGCATGATGAACAAATTCTATTTGGTGTAATTTGATTGTTGTATATGTTTTGGAGTGTGGAAATGAATGAAATTCATGTGATTATGGTGTTAATGTTGAGCCGTGCATGTGAGGTGTTGTGGCCGAATACATGTAGTGTGGTGTAAAAGTGTAGAACTAATTTTATGTAGTGTCTTGGTTGTTGTTTGTTGCAGATTCTATGATGAAAATGAACGTTTGATGACTCATGTTGACGTTGCAATTGTTGTGGGCTGTTTTCGAAAGTAATATGATGTTAATATAGGTTCTTGTGTTCATAAGAATGATGATTGTTAACATGCGGATTGTTGGTGTAGTTTATGAATTCGGCAGAATAATTAAATGGTTGAATAGTGAATTGACTAGTTATGGAAATTGGAAAAACAGCGTGTGGGCTATTTTATGGAATACTTTGATATGGGAAATGATATTATTGATGTTGGTATTGTTGTTGTTGTTGTTGGTTGATGAATTGAGAATTCGGGCTAGGCACCTAAACAGGGGAGAGATGCGCCCGATTTTCGATAGAATATAAAATAGTTTAAGTTGGAACTTGAGATAAGTGTGTGATAGGGAGACTAACATTAGTGTGAATCCTCTCGAATGTAGATTTGTGAGCTCGGGCGGATAGACGTAGCCAATAGGAGGTCGAGCAGGTATGTTAAGGCTCGCCCCTTTCTTTCAAAGGCATGATTCTTAGATTACAATTTCATAAACGCTTCCATAACTTTGTTGTTGTCAAAAGTTAGAAGTCTATAATTCTAAGGCATGATTTCTTTTCCCGATGACCCGTAAATGCTTTCTAAAATGTCTATATCTTTCCAAAATGGAGGTTTATGACTCCGTAAGCCTTCATGACAACTCGATGGATATGTTTTACAATGACAACGATGATGTCAAAAATGAGAATATTTTCCTACGGTGAATATGATGATGATTCTATGTTTAAAGGTTCCAAGTTTATGATTTCAACGACGATATGAGAATGTGGAGCTATTTCTTGATTTCCCAATTTTATTCATGAATGATGACTATTTTTTAGGATTCCAAAGTATATGAATTGATGCCTTATGATCCTATTTTATGTTTCCTTGTGAAGCTATTTCCTCGTGAAGCTATTCTTCATTGACGATCTCACCATATAATAATCGTTCCTCCAAAGTGAGACAAAGCGACCACGATTAATCCATAATATGATCGGAGGCTACCGACCTTACGTCACTCCGATAGATACGTCACTCCGATAGATACATGACTTTCTTTGGGCTCTCATGCATGATACTTATATGATATATGAATATGATATATGTATATGTATATGGGGAATATGGGAAAGGGCGAGAGCGTTATATACGCGTAACCACCTGATCAGTTGGTATAATATGACATGATACCGTCCCGGACGCGGGATATGTGGTTATGGATCGGGCTGCACGTTCCGCAGCAATATAATATATTATATGGATCGGGCTGCACATTCCGCAACAATATAATATATATATGGATCGGGCTGCACGTTCCGCAACAATATAATATATATATGGATCAGGCTGCACGTTCCGCAGCACTAAGCATGCATGGTACCCGCCTAAAAGGCACTCAGATGTACAGGTTACTCTTTATCTCACGATATGTTCCATATTTTCGTCTTGTTACTACTCATGCTTTGTATCGTTCCATATGTTGTTACTCATGCCTTACATACTCAGTACATTGCTCGTACGACGTCCCTTCTTGTGGACGTTTAAGTTCATGCCGCGCGAGTACACCCGGATGAGTTGAAGATATTAGCGAGAAGATGTTCCGGCGGGATTGGCGAGCTCCATTTTCTCCCGGAGTCTTTGCCGAGTCGAGCATTATGATATGGTTTCATGTTCCATGTTAGAGACTTTGCGAGTGGTTATCGTGTATGTAGTATGTCGGTTTTGTAAACGGCTCCATAAGCCGATGTATTGTGATGCATTATTCTACGGGTTTTATACGATTACAGG
Source organism: Lycium ferocissimum (assembly GCF_029784015.1). Classification (NCBI taxonomy): domain Eukaryota; kingdom Viridiplantae; phylum Streptophyta; class Magnoliopsida; order Solanales; family Solanaceae; genus Lycium; species Lycium ferocissimum. The sequence goes on along the minus strand of NW_026717504.1, from coordinate 29,825 downwards.
TCTTACTTGATTTGAAAAGGATGAAAAGCAAGTTTGTTTTCCGAAAAGCTTTCATTATGTACTCAGGTTATGCTACGAGGGCCCAATATGATTATGAGTGCCACGAGCGTCAGAGGGTTCGCTCGGCCCTAGGTAAGGGTCGGGTGCCCATCACGCCCTAACGAAAATTAGGGTGTGACAAATTGGTATCAGAGCCGGTTCGTCCTAGGGGTTGTACGCAAAGTCGTGTCCGATGAGAGTCACATTTATGGTGTGAAGCGCGCCACATTTATAAACAGGAGGCTATGGGGCATCTAGGATGGTTACTCTTCTTTGACATCTTAGATCGTGCGGTAGAGCCAAGTTATAGGAAATGAGATTCCCGACACTGACCTTTGACTTCAGCAGAGAAATGGCATCGACGGAAGAAAGCGATTAACGATATTGGAGGCTACGAAGTACGCAGGTAAATAAAGGTATGCAAGACATATGTCAGGTAAGATATCGAATTACGATTGAAATACAAGTTGAAGATTAAAAGGGAAGTAAACAAGAAAGTGTAACAGGTGCCGATTGAGTTGGACATACGAGGTACGTTCATTATTTTTGTACTGTGGATGATATTGGGAGCCCTGTGTGGCTGCGATATGATATGATACATGTATATATGTTGGCCCTGTGAGGCATTGTTGGTATTCCCTGTGTACAGGTTTTGAGATAGTAACAATTACAGAGGAAACTCTGCCAAAATTTTTCCAGATATAAAAAGGGAAAGGATATAGGTTTGTAACATGTCTTGGAAGGTCGTGCCAATAGTAATGATAAGATTTGATTAAGCTACGAGTACGGCCAACATCGAGAAAGGAGTAAATTGCTGAATTGGGGGATAGTGATAAATAGAAGTTCGATATCGATATGGCAAAGGAATTTGGAAAGGACTGGTAATCCTAAAAAAAATGATTCAGAAAAGGGTTATTAAATCTTGAGGGAATGTTATTTAGGGTACCGACTGAATTGGTACACAGAGGTGAATTACGATGAGTTTATAGTTAAAAGAAGTAATTGTACGATTAAGACAAGGGTACAGAGGAAAAGAATTGTGATGGATACGAATGTAATGACAAGACTGTTTGTGAAACGATAAGGGTAAAGTTGGTTAGAAAGGGTTAAGGAGTGTTACATGGTAGGATTGATTACGAACAAGATACAATGCGAATATAATGAGGATTGTTACGAAAATAAGTAATGCCTAGTGAGGAAGTGGCCAAAGCTATGACATGCCCTATGTAGCTAGAATATAAAGGCAAGCGTGAAATGGGAAAGTGATCTATAGAACGAATAAACGAGACTTATCAAGTTTTGTAAGGAAAGCCTGGAATAAGGGTTATATAACAGTGGAAATGATAGCGAGTGTAAGGAAAGAAAGGGGAATCGGAAGAAGAAAATAGGAAGAGGGCGAGATAACAGTATAGTAATAGATCATGACAGGTGTAGCTAAGGATACGAGTACTATAAGTGACGGGAATGCGAAAGACCCGGTTATAGAGAAGATGAGGAACGGGGTAAAATGGGAGCAGAAATTCAAGGCGTGACCAAGCATCTATAAGTAATGACGATCAAAGTGAGCTCATCGCCATCAGGGACCTGGAAGTTTAGGACGGAAAGTAATCATATCCACAGGTGAAAAGCGAATACTGAGGACCAAAGGGGGGCTAAAATAGTAATTGTGTTACGAGGGTGTGTTGAAATCTGTAAAGGCTTCAATTTACCCCAGACTACGTGGCGGAGGTCATGCGATAAAGTGGACGCGATTATATCAACATTAAAGCATCGTATTCCATCGGAGTACCAAAGTTAAGCGTGCTGAAGCGAGAGAAATTCTAGGATGGGTGACCCCACGGGAAGTTTTAAAAGTTCTATAAATTCGGACGCGAGAAGTAAATGAGAAGCTAGAGTGACTTAAGGACAAATTAAGAGTCTGAGAAGTGGGCAGAAACCTTAAGAGGTCGCGCAGAACGGGGCGAATTAGATCGATAAAGAGAAGAAAGGTACATCACAGCTCCAGAATTAGGGTGAGTTGGAATAGTGTTTGAGGATACCTTGTAAGCAAGATAGTAGAGAGCATATGTGTACATAGGTATGCATATGATATCCTGTACGTGGCTAGATTAAAGGACATGTGTATTCGCGAACCAACGTGGCGGTATATGGAAGACATTAATTGGACAAGGTAACGAAGTTCAAGTGAGAAGAAAAATATAAATGGCACGAATGTTATAAGGCAAGTTGATGCTGTTTTCATCACAGGTTAAACTCGGAAAGTCCTAACACCATGATATTTGGAAAAGAAAGAAAGTGAGTAAACGGACGGCAACGGGAACCAAAATGTCGGAATAGAAGCGCCGCCTAAATAAGATTGGAAATACGGATATAGGGCGGAGTATAATCGGGTAATGGCATAAGAGCACCCCTAAAGGGGGGAAGCGAGGGAGAGAGATGTAAGTGTAAGACGAAGACAATCCACATTACAATGTCTTGAATACGGATGCTTGGGCTACAGGTAAGATCCCTTGCTAAGACGAGTGACAAGGACCCAAAAGCCAGTAAAGAGGATAGAAGTTAGGATGGTGGTTAGGATAGTGCAGAAAAAAAATTGTGGAGATCTTAAGGGATATGACATTGGAAGCGAACGCTTAAAAGGAGAAAATACGACGAGGAAAGGTAACGAGTGACTTACGAAGACATTGTGAAGAATAACTGTTACACCTTGAAAATTCTCCCTTAGCATACAGTGAATAGACTCACGAAAGATATGGCGTATAAGAAGCACGGATAAGCAAGAAATAGTATGCGATGACTCTAATTAAGATTTCCAAAGATATTAGACTTGAAGAAAGAAAGTTGTTAAGGGAATCGGGTTATAAGTTAGTATGTTGGATGCAAACTAGGAGTATTGAGTTATTGATGCCTTAAGGTTATTATGGAGAAGAGTTTATAACATCCCCTATATTTATAATGATGTGGTAAACAAGTGCTAAGGTTCCATAAGGATTGGAGATCAAACGAAACGACGAGAACAACTTTGGCGAAGCCGAAGTGATTTCCACGGCCTCCACGCCCATCTAATGTTCCACGGACCATGGAATGGTTCGTGGAACCCGCCGAAAGGATGGTCAGGGGTGGTGTGAACCACGACCGGTTTCACGAGCAACACTTTGGGTTCCACGGACCGTGGAACGATCCGTGAAGTCCCGACGATCGAAGATGTTCCAAGTCTTTAAATGTGATCTCACTTCATTTATTTCATTTCCATTCACGTCTTCAACCCCCTCCACACCTCTAGAACCTTCCAAACATTTCTTCCACAAGAAAACTAAGGAGATCAAGGATTGATAACAAGATTTGAGGAGAATCAAGCCTAAGAAACTCCATTAAAGCTATTAAGGTCAAGAAATCTCGAAGGAAGAACTAGGGTTTTGTGCAAGAGGGTGTATTATCATTCAAGGACTATTTCTCTACCATCTAAGGTAAACTTCATGACCTTTACATTCTATTTGAAGTATTTATAAATTGAGATTCACGGATTGTAGAAGAGTACCACAAATGGGTCATCAAATGGATGAAAAATGTTATTATTGAATAGTAGTTGGCTCGAATCATAGAAATGAGTTTGTTGATGATATAAATACGTTATAAATGACTTATAGAACATGAAATAAGTATTGGATACGAAATAATGCGACGATGGACTTTTAGTCATAATTATGGGGAATCGAGATAGAATTTCGAGATGCGAATAAGATGAATGAAGGACGATTGTTGTTATATCCCGTACTTTTGCGTATTCGGGAAATTTTGGAATAATTGTGACTTGTAAGAATAAGGCAATATTTTGATTTCATTTGATATTTATGTTGTTCTTCTTGAAAAATATAAACGCGAAATATTGAGGAAGGCCAAGGGCAAAATTGAAATTTTGAAAATTAGTTCCGGGAATTTCAAATAAGATTTATAACCAATTGGGCTCAAAAAAAAAAAATCAAGGCCCAACCCAAGGGGTGGCCGGCCATGGCAAAAAAAAAAATAAGAAAAGGATCCAAGCCCAATATAATTTATCCATGTGATAAATTAATAAAAAAGGGGCAATTATTCATCAAATCCCCTAGAATTTTCAAGACAAGAGAAAGAGAGAAAAACAAAGAAAAACAAGAAGAACAAAGAGAAGGGCCATTCGGCCATGACCATGGAATTTCACCCCTCAAAATATTGTTCCAAAAACTATTTTCTTGTTGTATTCCTACTAATTCAAGGCTCCTCTACAACTTGGTGTAGTTGTTTTGGAACATTGAGCATTAGTTTCATCAATTCAACACTTGAGTTAAGTGAAGAAGTTGGAAGGAAAAGGTAAGAATTCATCCCTTTTATTTATGTTATGAAGGTTTGTTTGTGTTGTAGTATATGGAAATGAGTAGAATATATAGAAATATGGAAGTTTGCAAAGTGGGTGTGTGTGTGCATGTGGCCGTGTATATGTGCTATGTGGTGTAGTTGGGATGAGTTGAATTTTATGTTGTATTTTAGTTGTGGTTATTGTGGAATTTGTATTGAAAATGAAAGTTGAATGAAAATTGGATGAAGTTGGAAAAATTGCCATGTTGGCCGTGTAGTATATTGGTGATGAATAATGATGGATTTATTTTGTTTAGTATGTTAATTGTGTTGTTGTGATCCTTATAATGTAAAGGAAGGCTAGATGGTTTAATTTGGCATTGAAGTAGATTGTAGAAGATTATGTTGTTTTAGTATGATTTTATGATATTACGGAAATGAAGTTGTTAAAGTGTGGATTATGGTTGTTGGTTATGAATTTGTAAGTAGAAAATGTGTTGTGATGGTTTGTTGCATATGTAGGAATTTTGGGTGGAATATGGAATTGATGGAATGTTGAATATTGGATATATGGCTTGGAATATTCTTGGCTTATGTTTGAATGATCTAAATTAGTATATGAACATGAAAATATTAATATAGATTTGAAAGTACAAGTTGGATTGGAAGTTGTTGCATTATTTGGAAAGGAAGACTATTTATGTTAGAATGCGTTTTGTTGTGATTTTGATGATTGTTGTTATTGTGGTGGTTGTTGTTGTTGATATTATGGCCGAGCTAAGTCTCGGGATGTTGAATTTATAGGGGAAATGCGCAAATTTCGGTAGACAAATATGAACTTAAGTTGAACTTTTAGAAGCTTAACTTATATTTGGTAAATGTGACCAAATTGTAGATTTTGGTGAACTTGAGACTTGATTTTGGAGACGTATGGAAGACGGAAAAGGTATGTAAAGCTTTTCCCTTTTCTTCTTTTGGCATGTCCTAGACATATTAGGTTGAGATTTGAGCCTCGGGGGCAATTATCCCCGCTCATCGAAATCCGAGTTTGATTTTAGGTACTATTCATTCAATGTAATTGAATTATAATTTTTATGTTTTGTTGGAAAACTATCCGAATATCCATAATTTGCACAAATGTGATGGAATTGTTTTGAAATTTACATGGATGACTCCATAGAGTCTAATGTTCGTAATTTGTGTCCGCCACCTCGACTTGACCCGAGGTGACCCACTAGCCCCGAGACTCCTTCGTTTGCCCTAATACACTCTCTTTGTATAATGTCGGGAAAAGACCTTTGCTTATGATTTTGGCTATTATAGAACAACGTTTTGATTGCTCCATGATATTCCGATTTATATTTTAAACTATAAATACGATTTTTCAAAAGTATTTTTGTGAGATAAAGCTCCGTCTTGATCGTATATTTTTGACTAGCTTACTTTGAGGTTACCATATGATTATGTCAAGTGTCATAAATGTTTTGATATGTAAATTGCATTAGTTTCCGCACTACTCTGCTCGTGCCCATACTATGACATCGTTCGCCGGTTCCCGAGCTGGTTTGTGATCGTGCGCATCATGATAAATTCAGTAGTATGCTGTGTTACGGTTCCCGAGACCTCGCCATAGGGCCGGGTTCCGTTTATGGAGTTATGTTGTGATATGGCTTATGATATGTTTGATGATATGATATGTTTGATGATATGATATGTTGTGTTCGGGGTGTACGGAGATTTGAAACCTTCTGGAGTATGCTGTGTGTGGCACCAGCGTCGGAGTGGTGACCACGTTCCTGAGCCTTATGCATGATCTCTGTTTGCATTTTGTACATATGTCTTCAGTACAGGTTTGGTATATATATATTGATCCGGTATTTTCTCTCTGTACCTTTCGCTTCGCCATGGTTTAGATTTACGTACTTTATGCTTTACATACTCAAGACATCCTTCGTACCGACCCCTTTCTTCGGGGGCTGCGTTTCATGCCCGCAGGTACAGAGGTTCGTGGTCTGCCAGTGTAGGCTATACATTCTGCTATCAGAGAGTGCTCCTTTGGTCCGGAGCCCATATGTTGGTACCTACCTCTTTTGCGATGTTTATGTTTTTATATATTTGATTATTTGGGGTACGGCGGGGCCCCCGTCCCGTCATATGTTTCTCGTTTCGGTTTGTAGAGGCACCGTAGTCATATATGTGGGTAATGGGTCATGTGTGTGTTCGTTCGGTTACAATACGTGTCTTACGCGGTCCCGTTCGCTACTATGGCCTAAGCGGCCCATTTGTGCGTATACGTGTATGTATGCGCGATGTATATTCCGCCAACCTATTAGATTTTGGTGCGGCCTAAACGGCCCGTATGTTTGTATATGTGCTTATATCCGGCGATGTGCATTCGCCGCCTCTTTTTGACTTTGATATGATATTTTTGGTACGTGCGACCGCTTAAGACAATGTTGTTTGCATTTCTGTTTAAAATGATGAATATGAAATCTGAGTTAAGCTAGAATATGACGATTTGATATGTATGTCTGTTTGTGGTGTCCAAATAGGGCACCAGTCGCGGCCTACGGGGCTGGGTCGTGACATTTACGGCCTCAATCTTTTGGGTGTCCACCCGGATGCCATCGCTCCAATAATATGCCCCGGGGAATGCCAAAGTCGACCGAATTCACGTTTAGAAAATTTAGCATATAATTTAAATGCCGAGGTACGCCAAGTACCGTCCTCAAATGATCTGCGCAGTGCATTTCGATCGTGAATAAACCGGGATGTCATCAATAAATACTATCACGAACATGTCTAAGAACGGTCCGAATACGGATTCATCGGTCCATAAATACCGGGGCATTAGTCGACCCCAAAGGACATCACTCGAATTCATAATGCCCATATCGGGTCCTGAATGCTGTCTTTACATCTTTTCTTAAGGCACCCAAAGTCTCGTAATCATGTCGTTATTACTGAATCCAAGCGCTTCTCTTTAAGTATTGGTCGGTTTCATCCCTAGCATATAAATATTTACAGGTAACATAACTATTCTTGTACGACTCATATGACGCAGTTCTAACCTTGGTTACGGTCTTTCCTTTTCTTGGCTCACTACGCACATATTCTTTCTGTACTAACATTCGTTCCTTGATGTCCCCATGTCCTACCACAGGAGGTTTCCTATCTTTTTCTTTCCCTCTTACTACCCTTGGCCATAGAATCTTACCGATTTATTTCGGCAAGGAATCTTACTCGTAGTCCAAGCATCCGTATCGAATATATTGCGGTGTCAATTGCCTCCTTCTTACGCTTGCACCCCTGGCGCTCACTTCCCCCCCCCCCCCTTTAGGGGCGTACTTATACTGTTACCCGCTTATACTTTGCCCTATGTTTGTATTTCTCATTCCAATTAGGCGGTACTTTGATCCCGACGTTTTGATTCCCTGACCTTCCATCTACTCACTTTCTTCCCTTTTTCATATATCATTGCATTCGAACTTCCCAAACTCGACCTGTAATAACCACAACATCGGCTTGCCTTATAGCATTTGTGCCATCTATACACTGTTGCTCACTTGAGCTTCGTTACTCTGTCCAATTAATGCCTTCCCTATACCGCCACGTTGGTTGCCGGAATACACACATCTGCTAATCAGACCAGGTATGAAACATTATACACACGCATAGACATATAGTGCTACCGTCTCGCTTTCAAAATATTTCCAACCACTATTCAAACTCACCCTAATTCCAAAGCTGTGATGCATCTTCTTTCTCTTTATCGGTCTAATCTACCTCGTACTACGCGACCACTTAAGGTTCCGGCCCATTCCGCACACTCTACTTCCCTTGGATCACCCTAGCTTCTCATTTGCCTCTTACGTCTAAACTTGTGAGACTTTCAGAAAAACTTCCCAGGGGGTCACCCATCCCAAAATTTCTCTCACTCCAGCACGCTTAACCTCGGAACTCTGATGAAATATGGTGCTTTAATATTAGTCTGATAGCGTTCACGTCACCGCATGACCTTCAGCACACAACACAGGGAGTAAATTGAAGTCTTAACGACTTTCAAAACGTTCTCGTGACGCAATTACCGTTTTACCCTTCTCGATCCCCCGTGCTCACCCTTCGCTTACGAATACGATTACTTCCGTCCTAAACTTCCAGACCCACTATGGTAGTAAGCACACCTTAATCATCGTGACTTATAAATACTTGGCCATCGGCCCTTAGATTTCGGCTTGCCGCTATTAAGTAACAATCATACAGCAAATACACATACATAGAACAAATTCCAATAAGGGCTCATATACCTGTAGACGAGCGGTCTCCAGTCTGATCTGGGGGGCTATAGGGTGAAGTGTACTCCTCATCATCATCTCCCTCATCTGAATCCGAGGGATATAGATAGCCCGGCAACTCCTGGTTCACCGACGGCCAGGATAGGGGGCTGGAATAGTCAGTAACGCTCACTGAGGAGGCTGGTCTAACATAGTGCTCCACCATAGGAGCAACTGGTACAATCTCGGGAAGCTCCTCCCCCGGTGCCCCCGCCAAATACTCGGACGGATCCGTTGTTATATCCCGTATTTTTGTGCATTGGAACAATCCGGATTAATTATGATAAGTTAAGGACAAAACTATTTCGGGATACAAAGTCGAGACTTTTGACCTTCGATTTTATTTTGAGACATAATTTGTTCATGAATTTGTTGGCTTGGAATAATTAGGAAAATTTGGGACCAAAAATGGAATTAGTGGAAGTTGAAAATCATGCAATTTTGGCTTGCCTTGGCCGTGTAGAGTGGGAGTTGGCCCACACAATTTGTGGACAATTTTAATTGGTCCAACACTTGTGTGGCCAAGGGACACTTTGGATGAATCATCTTAGAGTTTAAAAGATGACTTCTAAGTCATCTTTCCTCATTTCAACACTTAGAAAAAAAAAAAGAGAACAAGAAGTTGAAGAACCTTGAGGCTCTCGGCCAAGGAGCCAAAAATTGAAGATCAATTCTAGCCATTCCAAAATTATTTCCTTGATACAAAACCACTAATTTGAGGTCCCTAAGTAGCGTGGAAGTGTTGTTCGGGTCATCCAATCGTTCGTTGTACCAATTGCAAACCCTAGGCCACTTGTGGAGTTGAAGAAGAAAGGTAAGAATTAATCATGTTTTATGTGTTATAAAGGTTGTATGCATGTTGTAGTATGTTAGAATGGATGAAAATCATGAAATATGGCATGTTGGAAGTGAGTTGTGTGTATGGTGTGTTAGCCGTGTGTGTTGTGTGGTATTGAAGCAATGAATTAAAGTCTAGTTAGCATGTTGTGATTGTTGTAGAATGGAGAAATGAATGAGAATCATCTATATATGTTTGTATGTTGTGTTGGCCGAAAATGGGTCATGGAATATGACAAAGAACGCATTAATGTCGCTTAATGTTTTAGTTGTTGTCATTATGAATTCTATGTTGGAAATGAGCGTTTAATGATTCAAATTTGATGTTGTAATTGTATGGGCTGATTTGAAGATTATTGTGCAGTTAATGTAAATTGTATATTGATGAGAATAGCATTGTTAGAATGAGAATTGTTGGTGCAAATCATGATTTGGAAATAAGGAGTGTGTTATAGTGAGGTTCTCGGGTTTGGGGACTGTTTTCGGGTAAATTGGAGCAATTGTTGGATTGTTGGAAATGTTGTATGAATTGCTTAGAACGTCTTTGAATATTGTTGGTAGGGGTTCGGGTTAGTATTTGAATGTATAAGCGTTGATGTTGGCTTGAACGTAAGCCGTTGAATCAAATATATTGAAAGTTGTTGAATGATGAAAAAGGGGCTTATTAATGTTATATTACCTTTCGGATTGATTATTGATGTTGCTAGGTTGGTTGGTTGTTGTTGTTGTTGTTGATTTTGGCCGAGTTAAATTCTCGGGGTGGCCTATTTACAGGGGAAATGCTGCCCAAATTTCTGTAGAATTAAGGGCAAATTTGGAATTAAATGCCTAAACGTCCTTAGCTAATGTTTAGCGTATTATGACGTATTTGTAGACCTTGGAGAGCCCGAGACGTAGGTTGGCATTAGCTTGAATTTGGAGTAGCTTGGAGAGCGTTTGAGGTATGTAAAGCCCAATCCTTTCTTCTTTGGCATGCCTTAGTTACAATAGGCTATGACACGAGCCTCGAGGAAATTTCATTCTCGCAATCCGAGCATATCCATGATTCGCATTTGTTCTTTGGTATTCGTATGTTTGATTTGATGAAATATTGGCCTTATGACTTGAGAATAATTGATTTCTAAACATTGCATAAAAAGTTTGTTTTTAAAAGAATTCTGTAACTACGAACGCCCGTATCTTTCACAGAAAGGCTCGGATTGCCTCGATATGCTCGTAGGAGTTTTTATGACATAAGATGAGTTTGTTTTTCATAGGCGGGCCCGACTCGGGTCGATACCCATCCGTGGGCCCCGCAGCTTTCCTTTATGTACTTCGGATGACTTTTGGCAAAACATGATACGATTAATATCCCGATTTTAAGTATGGTAATTTTACTTATCTTTTGAGTCTGTCATTATGATTTTATGCATATGGTTACTCACGACTCTGCTCGTGCATTCTGTTGTATCTTTCGCCGAGTCTCGGACCGGTTCTGTTGTCGTGCGCACTATAAGATACTCCGGTGTTATGCTGTGTTATGGCGCCATCGACGGGCGAGCGACCATATTTTCTGAGCCTTATGCATGACTTGTATTTCTGAAAGTAAACATTTTGATATTTTGGAAACGTATTTTACTTTACGTACTACGTTCGAGTATGATTCGATTTGTATACTATATTTTCTCTGCTTTGCATACTCGGTACATATTTCGTGCGACCCCTTTCTTCGGGGGCTGCGTTTCATGCCCCGTGCAGACGCACGCGTTTGGTGATCCACCTGTTTAGGACACCCTCTTCTGTTGTTTGGAGTGCTCCCCTTATTCCGGAGCCACATTTTGGTATATATTCGTTCGTTGCATTTGTATATATTTGTTCAGGGGTACGGCGGGGCCCTGTCCCGTCATATGATTCTGTTTGTCTGTTTAGAGGTCTGTGGACATGTATGTGGGTTATGCCCATTCTGTACAGTTGTGTTTGTATGTTGTATGTTCTGGGCGATCCCATTCGCCGTGGCAGCCTCGTCGGCTTGCATTTGTATATGTTTTGGGCCGTTGCGCCATTTGATAGCCTTGTCGGCTTCTATATATATATGGTCGCGTGTGTGAGATATGTTTGCGACGAGTTTGATATAATGCGAGACGGCGTTTGATATTTGCGTACGTATAAGCCATGCGTTTGCGACTTGGATTTATGAATGTGTTTGGGTGCCCAATTCGGGCACTAGTCACGGCCTACGGGGTTGGGTCGTGACAGTGAGTGGTATCAGAGCGGTTCGTCCTTGGAATGTCTACAGATCGTGTCTAGTAGAGTCTTGTTTATCGGTGTGTTGTGCACCACATCTATAAGCGAGAGGCTACGGGACATTTAGGATGTCATTTTTCTTTACGATCTTAGATTGTGCGATAGAGGCGTGTTATACGGATGACTCTTTTCGACGAAATGTTATGTTTTCGGTGATGCCTCCGAGGAAGGCCACGAGTTGCCCGAAGGGAAAGTCTACGGCGGCGGTGAGACTAGCGAGTCCGGATGACTACTATGGCTCGTGCCCGGACGAGCCGGATATTGTGCCTCCGACGGCTAGTTCCTACGCGCGCCGTATCGGAGGGATTTGGAGTAGCACGAGGGGCGGCTCCACCGCTAGCTCCCGCGGTACACGCACCGTGCCTCTGCCCCCGGCCCGGGGCGGATGATGGGACCTGCGAGAGGCGGTCCGGTTGTTGACTCGGTTGGTAGCGGGCGAGTCCGCGGAACGAGGGAGCGAGGGGATGATCGTGTAGACGGGCGCGATAGTCGAGGGCTCGTGATTTTCTACTTTGTGGCCCACCGCAGTATTTCGGTCAAAGCCCGCAGAGAGGACCCTCGTGAGTTCATCCGACGGATGCGGCGTGCCACTGCGATTGATTAGTGCTTCCGAGACGAGTTGGTTGAGATGGCGTCATACCGGTTGCACGATGTAGCGGCTAATTGGTATGAGTCGTGGATGCCGTCCGAGAGGCAAGGGTGCCCTCGGTGTATGGGGCGAGTTTGCGAGGCCTTTACGGCCCATTTTCTACCTCCGCGCAGGTACGGCGAGCCGGAGTAGACAGATTCTTTGTTGAGCCGGCGGGGCGAGCCCGATCCGGGTACGGTTTAGAGTTCGATTCGGCGGCCGGATATGCTCACTGCATATGTGTCACACACCGGTCTTACTAGGGTGTGATGGGCACCCGACCCCATATTCGGAGCCGAGCGAACCCGCTAACTCTTATTACACATATGAACTTATTAATCGGTTAGAAATGAATACATAATTTTTTTTTCCATAAGTAAAATCGACATCATACAAGACTCGTGACACGAAACATAATAACATATCGGCCGCCGGAGCCGCTTACGACCGACAACCCAACACCGCGACTGCGTACGCAAAGTCTCTAACTTCGATCAAAGCATCATAGCATCTATACTGCGACTCGACAAGCACTCCGGGACAAGTGGAGCCTACCAACTCTCTGGAACATCCTACATGCTAGACTCGGCTAAATGCAGGTGTACACACGCGGCATGAAACGCGGCCCCGAAGAAGAGGGGTCGGTACAAGCTATGTGCGAGTATGTAAGGCAGAATAGCAACATAGTAAGAGATATAAGCATGAATAATAACGGGATATCATATCGTGAGGTAAAGGAATAACACGTACATATGAACAATAACCGCATGGAAACATAGAACATATCATAGGATAGCGAGTAACTTTGTGCATATAAGTGCCCACACGGGGGCGGATGCCATGCATGCTTATCTTTCCCGTGAAAAACATTTCTTTCATATATATAGAAAATAGAACATATTATATTGCCGAGGCGTCGGCAGCCGATCCATTTAACCATAAATGTATATATATCCCGCGTCCGGGCATCCGCGTCCGGGATGATATCAAGTCAAGTACGGATACATGTACCGTGTGTATATCCCGAGCGTCTATAGCGCTCGCCGCTTTTTTCCCCATCTTCCCCATATACATATATATACCTATATATCATACCATAGCATGCAGGGGAGCCCAAAGGAAAGCTATAACTCGATCGGAGTGACGTAAGGTCGGTAACCTCCGATTATATTATGGAATAACTATGGGCGCTTGTCTCACCTTGAAGGAGCAATTAATATAGGGTGAGACTATTAATGGAGAGTAATATCATGAGAAAACATAAAGCAAGATCATAAGGCGTCGTTTCGTATACTTTGGAACCTTTTAAAAAAAATAGTCATCATTCATGAATAGAGTTGAGAATTCGGAAAATAGCTCGACGTTCTCGTATCATTACGAAATCATAAACTTGGAACTTTCAATCATGGAACCATCATTGTCATATTCATCATATAAACATTTTCTTCCTTGACATCATCCATGTCATTGTAGAACATATTCATCGTCCTCGTCATAGAGCTTACTTTGCCATAAATCTTTGTTTTGGGAAAAATACGGGCACTTTGGAAAACATTTACGAGCTATCAGAGAAGAAGAATCATGCCTTGGAATCACTAGATTGGTTAAAGCACTATTGTTTAATAATCGGAATGATAACCAAAAGTTTTCCTTTAATTTTAGTGCGGAAACAAGTCAAATAGAACAAAAGGAGAGAATTCGGGAGTAGCGGGCCCACCTCGGATCAATAGAGGTGGCGTACACCAAACTACATACAATAAGCTTCTTGGATCCATTTATGAGGGTTTTATTGTAATCCGGTTTCATTTGACAAGTTATAGATCTTGAGGTGTAATTATTCAATAAAATGTGAAGAACTTAATTCAATTCTATTGAATGAAAAAGGGCTAATTTCAAACTCGAATTTCTAGAGTTGGAGTGGTCCCCGAGGCACGTATCCAAGCCTATTACATTTAAGACATGCCAAAGAAGAGAGGGTGAAGCCTTACATACCTTCTTCCGCTTCTTACGCTCCTCCAAATTCAAGTTCCAACTTCTCCAAAATCTACATTTGGTCACATTTACCAAACATTAATTAGGGCATTTAGAAGTTGAATCTTAACTTCACATTTTGTCTACGAAATTTCGCGCATTTCCCCAGTAAATGCGCCATCCCCGAGAACCAACTCGGCCAAAAGTACAACAACAAACCCGAGAATGGAACTCGGCCACATTATCAATGGCAATACCAACAATTCAATTCAATTAGATTCCATTCAATTCATATAACTTTCAAACGATTCAATCAATATACTACTTCGTCCAACACTTTCCAATTTCAACAAAAACAATAACAACTTAATTTCTTTTTTTCAAATTTAATCACATCCTACCAACATGGCCTCCACTCGGCCATAATACACACCCGAAATCTTCCAACTTCCATAAAAATATTGGCAACCCATTTTTCCTATTCTGACTCATAATCTATATCACAACCATGCATTAACCACATTATTTATACAAATATGAGAATTCATGCTAATGTCGCATTAACTTTTCAACCATATCACAATGATCATAACTTCATTCGACCCAACTAGGGGCCGTGACGAGTACCCGATACTTGTACCGAGCACCCCTTGTCATATGTCTTGTTCTTATTACTAGGTGGGCCGTATGAACAATGCTTTTTTTTCTTTACAACATCGCCGATGATAGCATACATGTAAACGAGTAGTAATATCCAACTGTACCGACATATCCCATGGTGACAAAGACAACTAGGCTGTGAAACATCTACCTGTACATATCTGTCTACGAGCCTCTAAACAAAATACATGTAATTACAAGTGACTCGACTTTGTTTCCAAATATATACATAAAAGTAGTACCCAAAATAGAGCTCCGAAACAACTGAGCGCCTCTCGAGATACAGCTGAAAAGCTCCTAGGGGTCAATCCCGTCAACCTGCCGACCTGCGTGGCATGAGACGCAGCCCCCGAGAAAAGGGGTCAGTACGAACAATGTACCGAGTATGTAAGCCATGAAAATAATACGGTGAATCATGTAACATGTGAGCAATAACAACATATGAAACCAAAGATCATATAACGAGATAAAAGATAATGTACCGTAAGTGCCTTTCGGGCGGATGTCATGCTTGCTTATTATATACTTTTGTTCAAAACATTTCGTGTCATATACATGTGAAAAATAACAAGTCAAGTCGCCGAAATACGTCGGCTTCCCACACGTGTCCCGCGTCCGGCATCCCGCGTCCGGGATGGAATTACGCCACCGACCAGTGGCAATGCGTCTATAGCGCAACAGTATCCATTCCCCAAAATTCCCCATTTTCATATACATATCATATACATGTCATATACATATCATATAAGCGGCATGCATAAGAACCCAAAGAAAGTCATGTGTCTATCGGGGTGACGTAAGGTCGGTAGCCCCCGATTACCTTATGGAATAACCACGGTCACTTCGTCTCACCTTGAAAGAACAAGCATTATAAGACGAGACTAGCAATGAATAGCAACACCACAAGAAAACTTAAAATAAGATTATAAAGTTTCAATAAAACAAGTAATGGAAATCCGGTATGCACGTATATCGAGACTCGAGTGACAAACATGAAAACACGGTCATTATGTCCCATTGGGTCATCCACGAAGGTTTCAAGACATTTCAAGTTCATTCCCAAAGGTTTCGGACGTTTGAACTTCATGTTACCTTAAAGCACAAGTTTTGGGTTCAATTCTACTGAATGAATAGTGAATAAGTTTAGGTGTCGTTTCCGAGGGGTAGGACTTTTCCTGAGGGTCGGATTTTGACCTATACTAACTAGGACATGCCAAATGAAGGAGAGGTAGGCTTTACATACCTTTTACGCCTTATCCACGTCTCCAAACTCAAGCTCCAAGTTCGCCAAAATCTACAAATTGGTCATGTTTACCAAACATGATTAGTGCCTTTAGAATTGAATTCTTAAAATAACACTTGGCTACCGAAATTTCGGCAAAGACCTCCTCTATAAATATTCCATTCCACCAAGTTCAACTTGGCCAATTTTTACTCAACAACAATCCGGAATTCAAACCCGCCAAACTATCAACCAACAATACCAACAACAATATATTCAACATCAACAATCGACTAAAACGCATTCAATTCAATAGTCTTATTTTCCAAATAACCCAACAACTCCAAATCTAACTTTACACTTTCAATCCAATATCAATATGTTCATATTCACATACTAATTTAAGGTCATTCAAACATAAACCAAGAGCATTTCAAACTATATATCCAATATTCAACAATTCCAACAATTTTCATACAACCTTCCATATAATAAGAACATATAATTCCTTCATATATATTCCAACAATACCATCAACATACTACTTACCACACATCTTCCAACATATGAAACAACAACAACATTTTTTTCCTTTCTTCAAATTCAATCACAACAATCCAATTTTCATTCCTCCAAACCATTAATATCTTTATTTTAACAACAACCAAAACATCAAACAAAATTGATTCATCACCCCTTACCATAACCTAGCATTCGGCCAAGCCACCCCTTAAACATACTTTTCATGAACTTCCATATTTTCCATACACTACAACAACCAACACAACACAACATAACATAACATAACATGTACTACACCTACACGGCCTAGCCACACCCACACACACACACTTCCAACACATGAATTTCATCCATTTCATAATCACACAACATGCATAAACACTCATAATATATAAAGGAAAGAATTAAACCTTACCTTTTCCTCAACTCTTCACTTGACTCAATTCAACAACTTGTATGAATATGTGTTTTCTTGCTCCACAAACCACTTCAACTTACTAAAGACTCTTCAAGGGATTGTTTGGCTATGAAGAACAAGTTGGAAACTTTCTCTCTTTCCTTTTCTTTTTTTTTTTCTTCGGTTTTTTTTTTCTCTTTCAAGGCCGAATGGCCATAATGTTTTCTCCTCTCTTTCTTGTGTTTCTTGCTCCTTGAAAACTCTAGAGAAAATAAGATGACTAAGTCATCTTTCCTTTATATATATACTTAGCCTCCTCTAATAAGAATGAGCCATATTACCCCTAAGCTTGGCTTGATTCCATTTGGCCACATATTGCAAGTGGGGTCCATGGCCAAGTGGCCATTTTCTTGAAATTTCTAGGAAATTCCTCTTATTTTTCATGAAAACATTTCCCTTGGTTCCAAATTTGCCCCTAGCCTTTCTCCGTATTTCCATGAGTCGTTTTGCGAATTTTACCTTTTTACCCCCGGCCTTTCTTAATATTTCAACTTTACAATTTTCCATACGCAACTTGTCTCACTCGCCTTGACTTACCCGAGGGTACAAAATACGGGATGTAACAATATCTGTATCACTTGGAAGTCCCCCAGGTGGTCGAGTATTTTGTGCACCAGCCCATTCTGTCCCATCTGCCTCTCTAAATTCCGCACAGCCAAATCGCGATTCTGATTATCTGCTATCAACTTCTGCTGGTCTATCATCATCTTCTGCATGTCACCCATCATCTTTTTCATCATCTCTTCCATACTATTTGTGGGAGCTTGAGGAGCAGGTGCTGACTGATAGTTCTGCTTCTGATTACCTGAGTTGTCACTCCACCTGAAATTCGGGTGGTTCCTCTAATTTGGGTTTTAGGAATTTTTGTATTGATGTTTCCTTTCCCCTTGCCTGTATTACCCACAAAGTATATGGATACGGGATTTGCAGGGCATTCATCACTGTTGTGGCCCTCTCCACAGACATCACAAAAGGCTATGGCTTGCTGCACTGCATGCACTTGTGGTGGCGCTTGCGACGTAGCTAACTTCCTGAGTTCGGTGCGCATGGCATCAATCTGTGCTGATAATGTTGTAAAATTATCTACTTCAAAGAAGCCTGGTGCTTTCCTAACTGAACTGCTAGCTGCATCATCCTGTCAGTCTGGAGTGCTCTGAGTAAACCTGTTCAATAGTGTGAATAGTTCTTCATAGCTTAGATCAAGAGCCTCGCCCTCCCGGGCACAGTTAAGTTCAGTGATGACTTATGTTGGGCATCCAGACTCTCAATAAATGTGTGTGCCAGAACTTCATTCGTCTGATGGTGGTGAGGACAATCTCTGAGAAGACCCTTAAACCTCTCCCAGGCTTGATACAAATTTTCTCCATTTTTCTGCCTGAATGACATGAGGCGAGCGGTCTTTGCTGGTGGAAAGAACCTTGTCAAGAATTTCGTCGCCAAGTCATCCCACGTAGTGATAGAATTGGCGGGCCTCGCTAATAACCGTTACTTGCATTCCCCAATAGAGAGAGAGGGAATAGTGTCGGCCGCACATATTCTTTAGTGACCCTTCCAAAGAGCAAAAGTATCGACAATCGCGTAAAAGTATGGATGTGACGCCGAGGATCCTCGTGTGACATTCCCGTGAATTGCCCACTAGAGTGAAGTAGTTGAATCATGGGATGCTTCAGCTCAAAGTGCCCTTCGATGGTGGGCTTGACAATTCTTGAAGTGACATCCGCCACATGAGGCTCTGCAACCTCTCTCACTTTCGCTGGTTGATTATTAGCCATGATCACAGGTAATTCTACGACGTACCGCCGGTTCTCGCAATAAATTCAAATCTCTCTGCGCCGATTGAATGTACGTTCGGCGCGGATCGAATTCCTCAAGATTGTTTTGACTCGCAAATCTTCGCATTCAAATAAAGTACCTGCAATCAAGTAACAGCTAAGATCAAGACGTTAACACTTGGATAAAATGAAGCAATAAAATTTATTATGGCAAAAATAATTGATTTCTAAGTCCCCGGCAACGACGCCAAAAACTTGTTGTGTCCAAATGCACACACAAGTGTACGTGGTCGTACAAGCAATAGAGTGATTATATAAAATCGGATGTCGAACCCACAGAGACTTATGACCAATATTTCACGAAAATAAACTATTGCTTACTATCTATGCAAGTGAAGAATAAAAGTGTTGGTTCTTTTATAACTAAATGCTATAATGTAATTGACTAATAATGTATCCAGAAATTGTGCTTAGAACGTAATTGAGAACTGCTTTTATCAAGATTTTAGAAGTATTCCAGGGTCATGGTTGGTTCACCAATCCTATTGAGTCAGTCAAGTATCACACCGTAGCACCTTTGTTCACAATAGCTAATTAACCGGATTATTAATCTCGTAGTATTCTTCCGAACCACTACTCGCCGATTCAAGATAATTCTCCTCCTATATTCCTATGGTATTGACCTATCAAGAATTCAATAAGAGCACGGTATATAATTGATTGCGGCAACTAAGTATATTCCTATCCTAGTCACAAATCCTAGCCCAACTTTAGGGGTATTCAAATCACAATCTCATTACTTCTTCTCCAAATTAACAACGTCTTTCCCAAGCACGTATATCAATGAGTAAATAGAACTCAACTGTTACGCAGACAATCAAGAACTTAAACACAGAAGTAACGAAGCAATTGCATATGAACAAGCTACTAAGATTGAAAATACTTGTCAAACGTCAATATTCATGGCTACGCCACAACCCCAGAATTTAGTTGTTTAGTTACACATGATTCGATAATGAAAACAAGGATTCATGATTAACATAGGGTTTTTGATGTAAAGAAAAATAGTAGAAGAGGAATAAAACCTAGAAAGAATTTCACAAGTCTCAAAATTCGTCCAAGCCGCCTTTCTAATGTTAAAAACGGCTATTTATATGCTAGGGTAAAAATGAGATAAGTTGGCCCAATCCCGATCTAAATAGGACAACAGACGCTGGCTGTGCGTCGCATGGCCAGTGCATGACCTCGTTTATATTCTTCCTATGCGGCGCATGACCAATGCATGGTCTGTCTGAGATTCAGGAATGGTGTTCTTGCGCGCTTGCTGTGCGGCGCATGGCCGCCGTACGAGACCCTTCCTCGGGTCGATTTTTCCTTCAAGTGCCGGAACTTCCTTCGCAACGTTCAATCGATATACACAAATTTCGGACCGCTCAAAATCGCTCGAATACCCTTCGTTGGTCCTTGTTATACCCGTTCATATAAACATACCAAAGATAAGCTCATATTCAACAATTTGCATTCAAAACTGCGATGAAAGTGCTAAGAAGTAAAGTGTAAATAACACTAAATCAAGATATTTGTGCCAAATATCAGTGGCCTGGTGAAAGACTATCCTTCTTCCATATTTGGTGGGCCTACCATTTTACAGATTCTTTCTAGGTATTAACCTTTTAGAAAGCACCTGCTCTGATACCAAGTGATGTAGGCTATGCATCCACCAAACAATGTATGGAGGGACCTGGTTGAGTATCAGTTCCCTTATGCAGTGCAGTAAAAGAAAGAAGACACTGTTTTTACCATGGAAAACTCCTTGCTCAAGGGATTAAAAACCATAACCTACCCTAGTAGGATTTCAACTCCACTACTCGAGAAACTTCAGATTACAACCTATTGTAAGCTAGGAACTAACTCCCATAATCCCTCAACCCTTACACTAGTAGCAACCTAGGAACAAACTCCCGTAGTCCCTCAACCTTTGCAATACACTAATTGCAAACACCTCTACTTGACTAACTCTAGCCAAGGAAACTAAGGTTGACTACCTCTAGCCAAACCCAACTAATACACCTTAGACTAAGCTAGCCAAGGGTACCACTTAATAGATTGAAAGGTAAACTGCCTAACAACTGCTTCTTATAAGAGAATAGTAGGTTTACAAGTTAAAGCACATGAAACAAAGCCTAAATCAAACTAAGAGAATAAAGCATCTTCAGTGTTGGAAACAGATCCTTCAGTTTGTGATTAGCTTTGTTGAACACTTGGAGAGTCTTATGATTGCTGTACCTTCTGGGTGATTTTTAGGTTTTCCAAGTGATACACAACATGTTGAATATATAGTGGGAAGCATGTGGGAAGGATAGAGACCACTCATTCAATATTGACCTAAAGCATGGGCCAGCTCAACTGCTGTACTTGTGTGTAGTGAGTAGTTTGATTTTACAGCTGTCTCTGCTTATCGTGCAAGGTGCACAAAGAGCAGATCACAGGCCAAGTCTCTATCTGATTCTGAATCAGTTTGACAATCATCAAAACAAAAAGCACTTGGACGTATCAATAGTATATAAAGCATGACAAACAATATAAAAAGGAACAATAACTACCACAAAATACGATAATCAAAATGTTAGAGACAACAGATAATAACAGAAATCGAAGGACAAAGAACTACAAGGATAATACTATGAGTATTAGTATTGAAGGATAAGCTGGACAACGCTCAACTACCTACTAACCTTCTACCCTAACCTGTGACTTCCATAACCTCCTATCCAAGGTCATGCTCTCGGTAAGCTGAAACTGTGCCATATCCTGTCTACTCACCTCTCCCCAGTACTTCTTCGGCCTATCTCTATCTCTCCTGAAATCATTCATAGCCAACCTCTCACACTAGGGCATCAATACATCTCCTCTCTTCACATGCCCGAAGTAATAATGTACGGAAGTAACTCAGTATTTGTTCATAATTACAAGGAGCAATGATTTTTATCGGAATGTTTAATGTAAATACAAACTTAATGGTAAGGATTATGCAGAACCTATAAGGACAGAGACGAAACTTCAATTCATTCTTTCTTCATAACTGCATAGAATATTGGACTTGTAACATATGAAATAAATTGAGGATCAAGATCAGTTCTTGCAAACTATGTTTTGACTAGACATTTGCAGCGTTTTGAGATTCAGTAGAAGATATTCTTTAAAATGTACCACTAAAAGCATTTAAACGCCATTATTGAACTACTAGCTTGAAATGACCCAGAATTGTCAGTTTGTAACGTAATTAATTAAGGTTGAATAGAATTCACTGTGATCACACAGAAAGGTATCTTTTTATAAATTGTTTATTTTAGATAAGTCGTGTCTTGCTCAGGTTGTGCCTTCAAACAATGAAATGCAAATCCATTTTTCCTTCTTTGTTGGTTGTGAGGAAGGAAAAAGACTAAATAGATGTTGGTTGTCTTTTTTTTTTTCTTTTAACTGAACTGCCACCTTTGATCATTGATGGGAAAAAGTTACAGATTTGAGTTTGACATCCAAAGCCTTTTACATGATCACGGAGTTGAGATTGGTTCTCTTTTAGTTGCAAAACTACAAGTAGAATAGCGCGCCGGAAGCCATGTAGGATCTTGACTGTTTATATTCTCTTGATTATCACCTTCTATCTTTCAAATTTATACTAATAAAATCCAATATACAGCATAGATCTTAGTCAACCATGAAACAATAGCGTAAAAGAAGGTTACTCCCATTCTTCCAACAGTATTAGAGGAGATAAAGTCCTTGATTTCCCCCGGTGTTCAATCATTTTTTTTTTTTTTTTGGTCCAACAATACCCCCTTGTATATAGATGGGTGCCAAGGAAGTCTTCTCTTCCGCATAAAAATTTGTAGTCCGGGTGACTAATCACATCAAGTAGCCCCTAGTTAGTAGCTTCCTTTTGAAATATATGTTCTAACAGTCCTCTTCTACTGTGAAATCCATGAATATATGCTTGTTAACTATAATGACCGAATTTCACCGTGAAGAATCTCTTGGATTGAAGGTTTTCCATGTGAGAACTTCCCCGCCAATATAATTTTATTGTCCTTAGCAAGCTCTTCCTCCTCTGGTGGGGGTGAAGAAAACAACAGGTTTTCTTTGTAAATCTCTGGGGGTCAAATTTAGCCCAGTCTTCGAAGCTACTCCCTCTGTCCCAATTTATGTGACACTTTTCGTTTTTCAAGATTTAATCTGCATGAACTTTGAACAACATTTAAAATGTATTTTTTTCACCAAATTGATATGAGAAAAGTGGCAACTTTTAGTACTTTTCAAGTAGTTTTCAAATATATAAATTTTAATCTTAAAATATTGAGTTAATCTAATCCAATTTAGCTTCAAAGTTTACTCAAATTGACTCTCGAATAGCAAAAAATACCATATAATTTGGGACAGAGGGAGCACCATTTTTGTACTTTGATCAGCTATATGGAGTTTGCATAAGATTGTGTCTGGCCTCCATTATTTTTGGCTCTATTAGGAGGATCACAAGGATGCTCTCTCATGGAAATTATCGGGACAGTAGAGAAACGCGAGCGGCACGTTCTATTTTATAACATTCAAAATTGTTAACCTTTGTCTATTATTGAAGTTCCAATCAGCGTCTTCACATGTTATAATGTGCTTAATCTACTCACCAAATGGCAATGCGGTTTCTAGACAATCAAATAAAGGATCTTATACATGGTAAGGGTTATACATATCCATTTGACTAATATATTAGCTTTTTCTTTTCAGCATGAAATCAATATTTGAAAGATACAATGAAGAAAAGGAACACCATCAATTGTTGACTCCCTCATCGGAAGCCAAGGTTATCTTCTACTCATGTTACTCTTTACAGATCTAGCTACGACTTGACTAGGAAGGGTCCAGACAGAGAGTTAGCTTTATATACTCAAACTTGTGTTCTGTCCATAGATGTGGCATTGCCCCAAAACCCTCTCTTAAAATAAGACTATCGACAGAAATATATTGAAGTTGCATAATATAACTGAATCAGAATGTCATTTTCAGTAATCATGTTACAATGTTAATTATAGCTTAATTGTTTAGTAAGTTAACAATAGCTGTTGCGGTGCAGCACCTTCATTTCCTCTTTATGTATGTGTAAACAACATTTCATGAAAACAGAATTGCAGAACTAGAAACAAGCATGTGTATCTTGAGAAAGATAAATACAATCAAACCCAGGTAGACTTAAGTGAACTCCTAATCAATTTAACTTTTTTTTTTTTTGTGAATAAACTGTAAATATTATTACCACAAATAGGAAGGGTGCTGGGGCAATATGCTCAATGAAACATGTACATTTC
This sequence comes from Lycium ferocissimum, assembly GCF_029784015.1. Lineage (NCBI taxonomy): Eukaryota > Viridiplantae > Streptophyta > Magnoliopsida > Solanales > Solanaceae > Lycium > Lycium ferocissimum. Next base: position 5,414 of record NW_026717504.1, on the reverse strand, counting down.
CTTGTCTGTTTGGAGCCCCAAGACATTGAAACTCTTTCTCTAACGTTGCACTGTATTTGACTATACGACTTATGTACAATATGTTATCTAAATTTCTCCCAGTTTCTAGCTTACGAGATGAAGCATTTCACTGCTCCATAGATATTCAATTACTATTTTCTTTTTGAATCTGTTGCAGTGCCTTTGTTTGATCCACTGCAAGGTGTTCAAGGTCTCAATTTAATTAACAAAAATGTTTGTAAGACCTAATTAAAGAGATTTTTATGCTCTATATCACTTGGCTCAAGCTTATAATTATAATGAGCCCATATTTTCAGGTTTTACCCAATTTAGTCCGTGTTGTATATAATTTGAAATACCTAGGAAAAGACAATATTCCTTCATTTGTGATTATGATTTCTATTTTTGGATGATTTACAAATTGATTGAGAGTGATATTCATGTTTATCATCACAAATTAAAAATTGTTGGGTGAATATAAGTGGAAAATTAAAAACTCCATTGAAGGGGTCTTGTAAAAGCTTGAAAACTCATATGTGGGTTTTGTGATTTGTTGAAATTTTGACTAAATGATTATTGGATTTCGTGGGGATATAATTTTGAGTTTGTGGTTAAAATTTGAAGCTATTCAATGAAGATTCGACCCATTCAGATGGAGTTTCAGTGTTGAAGTTCGTAAGAGACGAAACCCAGTTTTTATAAGTTTGTATAATATTGTATAATTTTGTATAGAAATATAAATGTATGTATAAACACCTCTTATACACCAGTATGAACTTTTATACAAGGTTTATACATTATTTACATTAAGCTTATAAGAGTGTATGCTGAGTGTATAAACACTGTTGTGGAAAAAAATGTCTATGTGGGTGTAAACTAAAAATATGCCTATGTGGGTGAAAATGCCTATTAGTGAAAGTTCCTATTTAAAAATGCTTCACTCAAAAATATTCTCCCTCCATCTCAATTTAAGTATCTTAGTTTAACTGGATTTGGAGTTTAAGAAATAAATGAAAACTTTTGAATCTTATAATTCTAAATTAAAAATGTGTGTAATGTACTAAATGATCTTTGAATCTTGTGGTTTTAAATCTGTCATGTAGAATGTTCGAATTATAAACTTACAAATATAGAAAGAGAGCTCTTTTTGGGACAGACCAAAAAAAAAAGTTTGACGCTTAAATAAGGATGGAGGGCGTAGTTTTTATTTTTATTTTATTTTTTTAACAATAATAGCAATAATTAAACAGCTATTTTTTTTTTTTTCTCAATTCGCAGTTTTGGAGGACGGAGGCAGAAAGGTTGAGACAGCAGTTGGACGATGTTCAAGAGAACTACCGGTAATTTCACAAATTACACTTGCCAAGGGTATCCATAATCTCCTTCATCTAACCGATTGAATGTTTAGTGAAGGTATTCTAATGTATATGCACATTATCTAAGTGAATGTTGAAGGGAATAGATTGAAAAATATTCAGTGGCACTCTTATAAGTAAATGTAGTGATTATAGCATGGCATTCCATCTGGTTTCCATACAATACTATTCAAGCTTGAATGTGGTCACATATGTCAAAATCATTCGAATGTACAGCACCTAGGTGTGTTTTTGTGTGAAAGATCCTCTATTGCTGATGAAATGGATGTACTCTACTTTAACGGCCATTTGTCTGGATCAATAGTTAATCAAAGATATTAAGCCAACCTAAAGGGAAATAGAAAGCTGGACCAATCTGACAGGTAATATGCTGATTGTCTTTGATTATCAGCATAGACTTAGCCAAAGAAGAAATTATCGACTGACGGATTACAGATACAGAATGTCAAGAACTACCAAACTTTATAGTCAAGGTACATGTGAAAAATATTGCAGGAGACTGAAGGGTGAAGAACTTTCTGGCATGAGACTAAGCGATCTCCACAATCTGGAAAACGAACTGGAGATGAGATTAAAGAACATCCGCATTAAAAAGGTAAGAAAATCACTACCATATCCAATTTAACTAACTAAAGACATCAACTTCCAATACTTAACATCGTGTCACACTTCTGCAGGAAAAAATGTTAACTGATGAGATAGAAGAATTAAATCGAAAGGTTTTCAATCATAGTGCAGATAATACTCTGAAGGCTCCAATTCGAAAGCTGATATGAACTTGTTGTAATTACTAACTCCTACAATGCCTTTCAGGGAGCCCTTATCGGTCATGAAAATATAGAATTGTCTAAGAAGGTCACTCTCATCCACCAAGAAAACAGAGAACTTCAAAAGAAGGTATTACAAAATTAACAGAGATGCCTCTTCTACTTAATATCAGGCTTGTTGTGAAAGAACAGAACAACTGTTTTCTCAGGTTTATGGAAAAGAAGAGGGAAGTTGCAGTGTACAACCTTCAGGAAAGGAATCATGTCTTCCGTTTCATCTTCAACAAAACGAGCAACAACAAAATGTCAATAAAACAGTACCAGAATGCGAAATTAGTTTGGGGTAATATTCTCTGAGATTCTACAAATTCGACACGAACCTTCAATATAGCAAACTCAATAATTTTGAATGTGTTGATTGAAAATCCTCAGGTTACAACTGCAGTAGCTCAAATCGCTGAAGACCATTCAAGGATGCCAGTTAAAGTCTAGCAGAAAGCATGGCCAAAGTTAAGGCCACCAAAATACTATAGTAGCGGAGAGAATATATACAGATGTTTTAACATCCAAAAAGTATAACTCAATGATGCTATAAAACTTGGTTGGATAAGCAACTTGCACGTCTAAATTATGTTGTGCTTGTATTACCCGTACGTGAACTTCTTTTTCAGTGCCTATCACCCTCTCGTGCCAGGCATGGCGAAGCCATGTGGCAAAGAGAGTAGTTTCACATCTAAACTATGTTGTGTTTGTATTACCCGCGAACTTTCGGTGCCTATCACCACCCTCTTGTGCCCGCTGGCGAAGCCAGGTGGCAAAGAGAGTAGTTTCACCTCCTTCTTGTCGCGTGGGAGCGAAAAAAAAAGTGTAAATGAGCTTGCACGTGACTTTTTGTTCGAATAACATTTGTCACATGATCATATACAATAAACTATTTGTTTAGGCAGTATAATTTTTTCATGTTTTTATTCTCCATTTCTCTCATTTGTCTGTACTTATACTTATTTAGAATGTTAGATTTTTTTAAATATATTTAGTACAGTCAATTGTACAAAAATAGTTACAAGTAACGTCATATACAAAAGTTCAATCAAACTTGTTCCGCATTTCGAATTCTAAAGGCGAAGGCATTAGTAGACTATCCATTCTGACATCTAAACCAAAAGATTAGAATGTTAGATTAGACCAAAAAAAATAGAGTTTCCGATCAAACATGCTGTAGATCTGGCCAGAAAATTGTACTTCCGGAAATTCTTGAGTTACACAGAAGAAAAGTATTTAAATGAAAAAAAATGTCTCGTATTTAAAAGTTATAACTGAAGCTAACCCGGGGAAAATAGAGTTCAGGTCGACCTTTTTTACGGATATAGTCGAAATATGGTTTAAAAAATGGACAAGTTAACTTGGAAGTTCTAATTGAGTTTGCATAACAACTGAATTCAAGCGTGTATAATTCTAAAATGGTAGCGAATCTGGAAAACTATGTGCATGAAAGTTGTAGCCCTCTGAAGTAGCTTTCCAATCATCTAAAGATCAGAGCAATCAGATCTCTTTACAAAAAGTTATGTACATTTTACCGAAGGTTGGTATTTTTGTCAAACTGTGGAACATTGTTACACCTCGAAAAATTTACTGTTGATGCACAGTGAATAGGCTAATGAAGAGTACGAAGTATACGATGTTTCAATAAGTAAGAAATAGCATTTGATGATTCTAAATAAGATTTTAAAGATATTCGATGTTGGACGAGAAAGTTGCCAAGAGAAGGCAATGTATACGATAAGTATCGGAAAGGATTTATGAGTAGCAAGTTGATGACAACTTAATGATGTGTTGGGGAAGAGTTATAACGCCCCTTAGATTGTTAATGAAGTGATAAACAAGTGCTAAGAAGGATCCATAAGGATTGGAGATCAAACGAGACGACGGATCAACTTTGGTGAAACAATGGGTTTCACGGCCATGTTCCACGGCCCATATAATATTCCACGGACCGTGGATGGGTCCGTGGAACCGGCAAGAGAGAAGGTGGCTGGCTGGTCGTGAACCACGACCGCCACGGCCAAGATTATGTTCCACGGACCGTGGAACAACCGTGGAACTCCCGACGGCCGAAATGTTCCAAGTTTATAAATGTGATTCCAACTTCATTATTTCATTTCCAACACTTCTCCACTTCTCTCTAAAGCCTCTAGAGCATTACATACATTTCATGAACAACAATCCAAGGGAAATCAAAGGTTCTTATCATCAAACCAAGTGAATCAAAGTAAGAAAACCCATTAAAGTTCATCAAAAACAAGGAATTCAAGTGAAGGAAAATCTAGGGTTTTGCTCAAGTGAGGTATATGCAACCAAGGTTCAATCCTACACCATCTAAGGTAAGTTTTATGATGTTTTCATGTTGTTTAAAGTATTTGGAAGTTGAAACACTTGGATTACATAAGGAAATAGGAAATGGGTCATGAATGTGTGAATAGTATCACTTTTGAGTAAATGTTTGGAATGAGTTATGATTCTTGATACATTATGAATATGATCCTGTTATAAATGATATTGAGAGTATGGAATCGACATTGTATGTGAATGAACGTATTGTCGAGATATGACGATGAATATGGATGAATTGAAGTGAATTGTGAAGTAAGAGTAATGTAGTTGGCTAAAGGCTATTGTGATGATAGTGTGAATGTTATTAATGATGTTTGGGAGTTGATATATATTATGGAGGAAGTCGTATAAATAAAGGAGATGTCCGATTTTCTCTAGAATTAGTCATGAATGCTAAGCTATCCATTATCTAATATGAGTATGCACTTCAATGAAGGTAGAACGTGAGCCTTGAAGTTAAGAACGTACAAGTGATAGAATAGTTGCACGGAAAGGTATGCGAGGCTAACCCTTCTTTCATAAGGCATGGTTCTTTGGCCAAATGTTTATCCTTCTACGAGTCTACGATATTCTCCAATGATCCTATCTCTAGAAGCTACTAAGCTTATGACGCTCAAATGATACGATTGTACTAAGTTCCTTATACGACGAGTAATTCTCTAAAGATAGAATGTAATGAATGACGATAGTAAAAAGGCTAAAGATAAATATGAGCTTATATGTATGTGTGCCCATGAGAGGCTATTGTGAACCCCGAGCTTATATGGCCGGGTAGAATATAGTGAATATATATATATATATATATATATGACGACGCGCGCGCCACTGCATTTGGGTACGAACAACCCTGAGCCTCGGGTAGGAGCCGGGTATGACACCG
>NW_026717503.1:0-14919 GCF_029784015.1 Lycium ferocissimum | reverse complement strand
CCCCCGTCCCCAACCGTTATTACATCTTTCACCGACTCCCGGCCGGTATGTTATCACGCACGCTTTTACTACATTTATTCATCGAGCCCCCGCACTGTAGGGTCGGCACGCTATATGATGATATGATGATACGATTATGGCATCGAGTCTCACGACGGGGTCTGCACGGTATACGTGTACACGATTACATTCACCGAGTCCCACAACGGGCCGGTATGGTATATGATAATGATATGCATGATTTCATGTTCTAAGGGTGCACAGTGTAATGCTGATTTCTCGATTATCATACTTGTCTCCGGAATCTTTACTTCGCTATGATCTCCTTATCGTATTTCATGTTTTCTTTATATACTCGCACATATTCGATCGACACCCTTTATTCTGGGGCCGCGTTTTCGCCTTCGCAGTGCACAAGATGCTCGCTGGCGATCCTTCCGCCCAGACCCCACTCACTGCTCTCGGAGTGCTCCATTGTTCCGAGTCCCAGACTTTGGCACGTATCTATTAATATACGTATATCTTTGTCCAAGGGTACTACGGGGGTTCGTCCCGTCATATGTCATTGTTGATACCCAGCAGGTCCGTACATACGCGCGGGGTGTATATAGACGTTTTCCACCGTGTTAGTATGATTTATGTTTTCTTCGTTCCTACGTGCATACGTGACCGTGCGGGCCACGTACCGTTTATCCGTCGACGGGTCGTGACTCCTCAGGAGACAGGTCACGTTGACATAAATGTATATGTGAAAGTTCTGAGATAACGTTCTCCTTTTATAAGATTCATAACATGTTTAGATATGGATTGATTATAGCTAACATGTGTGTATACGAGTGTTCAACTCAGCATTAGCCACTTACCACGGTCAATAATGGTGCGACATATACTATCATTAGAAAATCGATAGCTTAGCATATGCTTTTTTAAAGCTAGAGAAAATTGGACAGCATCTCCTTTATTTATACGACTTCCTCCATATCATATATCAACTCCCAAACATCAATAATAATATTCACAACATCATAACAAAATGTCTTTATTCATCTACATTATCCTTACTTCTCAATTCACTTCCAATCATCCATTTCCATGGTCATAGCACACTATTACATTCGCTCATATACAATGTTTATCCCATGTTTTCAATGTCATTTATAACATGATTATAATCATAACATATCAAGAATCATTACTCAACCCAAGCTACTACTCACAAACATCACTATTCTCATATTCAAGACCCATTTTCTATTTTCTTCTACAATCCAAGTGTTTCAACTTCTCAATACCTTAAACAACATGGAAATACCATAAAGCTTACCTAGATGGTGTAGAATGTTTCGGGTGGAAATACTTCACTGAAAGCCAAAACCCTAGTTCACCTCCAATGAAATTTCTTGACTCGACGATCTCTAACGAGTTTCTTACACTTCGATTCTCTTCTGCCATTTGTTTCTGATCATAAATTTCTCGAGTTCTTACGATGAAGAGTGTAGAGGGTTCTAGATCTTCAAGTGTCATGAAAATGAAATGAAATAATGAACTTGTCCCCTTTCTAATAACTTAAAAAATCTCGATCCGTCGGAAAATATACGGACACCTATACCCGTCCGTATAAGCGACCGTGAAATCGCCCCTTCAACATCTCACTTCTGTGACCATTATACGGTATAATTTTATACGATCCGTATAAATGACCGTATAATCCAATCAGTGAGGGACCTTCACTGTGACGATTTTGCGAACCATTATACGGTCCGTATAACATTATACTCTGACCGTATAATTCCGCCGTATAACCCATCTTTTCTCGATCGATCTTGTTACTTCGTTTGATTTCCAATCCTTACGGAACCTTCTTGATACTTGTTTAACACCTCATTAACAATCTAAGGGACGTTATAACTCTTCTCCAAGACACTATTAAATCATCATTAACTTGTTACTCGTAAATCTCTTCCGATACTTAACGCATACCTCGCCTTCCTTGCGTACTTTCTTTCTTACCTCAAATGTCTTTGAAATCTCAATTAGGGTCATTAAATGCTATCTCTTACTTATTGAAATATCGAATACTTCGTGTCCTTCGTTAGTCTATTCACTGTGCATCAACGGGGAATTTTCCGAGGTGTAACACTAGCTACCTTCAAATCAACTCATTTTACCCCCAAATTTCGAATTTAAGCTCCTTAACCTAGTAGAACAAAGCCGAATGGTTATCAACTCCACCAATTTCAAATCAAAACCCACCAAGTTGTTCTTCAACTTTTTCTAAAGCTTCAACCCAACAATAGTAGATTCTTCAATATCGAATCCGAATGACACGAAATTTGAAGATTTGAAACCCTAACGTACTAAGGAACAAGAATCTAATAACAAAACAAAGAAACAAACACAAAATTTTTGGGGTTTTTGGAAAATTTCCAATTTTTTTTTAGCAACAAACCCTATGCTAGATTTGATAGAACAAATCTAATCCAAGCTCGACGCCAATTGATACAAGATTAAAAACGAAAATAGAAGTAAAATGCAAACACAACTTAAGACCTAATTTAGCAACCAAAGTTATAGAAAACTAAGACTTCTAAATTAAGAACAAAAGAGACACCAAATTCCTAGATGACCAAGAGGGATGTGGAATTCCCTAATAACCAATCCTCTCAACAATTACTCAATCAAAGGTTTCACAAGCTCTCAACTCTCAAGAGTTTTACAATATCCAATATCAATATTCAAAATAGTCTAAGTCTTCCAAATGAAAGAAACTACTATTTATACTAAAGCTCAAAAGAAGACAACTACATTATTACACTTTACCCTTAACGAAGTGGGGTGGGTGGCCTTGTCTTTGGGAACACAAACTTGAATTTGCAAATCTTCAAGTAATAGCCACATTGCAAGCATGACCATCTTTAACCCTCTTCTCCAAACCATCCTCCCATGCTATCATGAACACTTGAAATCCCCTAAGCGTGCTAGCGCGTATCTGGCATGTCCCTCCTCATGAACAATGCTTGGGTAGTCAGTTCCCCGCTGGCTCCTTGTAAAAGGTCTTCATGCCACTCGAATTGTATCATATAATCATTACCTCTATATCCCCATTACGAAGTCATTCCTATGAACCTTTTTTTGTATGGGGATACCATCTCGTTTTATTTATCTTACGCCCCGAAATCGTACCATAATACTCTACATGATTTATCATTTTAAAGGTTTAAATTCTATGATAATCATGCCCCGCAATAGCCCTTGTAAGAGTACCCTTTTTGTTAACTACTTGTATCCACATATTAAATCCGCACCGATATAGGTAATCTTCTTACCGCACCTATCATCATCTTAAGGTTAATACCGCTTTTCCATCATATGCCCATCCTTTAACTCTCCGTCTCATAATCTACCTTATTGTTTCACAACTACCATGTTGGACTTTCCGCCCTTCTTCCATTCTACGGCCCATATCTTGTATTATCTCATCCTTACGTCTCCCCTTGCCATATCCTCGAAATGTCAAAGATTAATTCTTTGATTTCCCTTTGATTGTCGTCTGGTTACTACAACCATTAAACCATGAGGGAATAGCCTTTATTCTAATGCTTCATTCCACGATTCTATTAAGACCTGTAGATCGTCTTACGTATTAGTCATGTTTATCGATATAGCTCGCAACTAATCTATGTTCCCTGTATCGTATCGTCCACAAACTCACCATCTCTTGACTTGCCTTTTCTCAATAATCTTTCCTCGGGATATTGCCGTATAACTCACCGGGGATGCAATTCTATTTGTTTCTCGTCTTGACATACATATAAAGTCACCACCGATCATTCGCAATCTGACCTTGTTTCTTCTTTTGTCTCGCTTCTCATCCTTTTGCTAAAATAATTTCGTTCATAGTACAATAGTCCTAAGTATATTCTATGCATAAGATACTTTACTCAACAAATAATCAATCCCATATCCTTCGTCATAATCTAATTAGTCATACGTTACCTATAATACGATCTGAAACCCCAATCATTTTATAACAACATCTATTAACATTCTCACTTAGTACTGAGATATCCACAAATTTTAATTCTCTCTCATACTCCATTAATCGGGTTACTGCTCTAGTAGACATTCCTTTTATTTACCTCACTTCTACCTTTTCTCCTCTACCTCTAATATGTTTTTCTTTTTCTTATCACACACATCACACATACTAGACATTCATCACTTACCGTTCTTTTGTTTCGTTGATCAATCTTATCTCATTTTTCATTATCTTAGTCTGAATCTCTTCCTTTCTACACTCCTCACTTTCATTCATATCAGTAATAACAAACTCCTATCGTGTAACCATTCGGTAAGTTCCAGGATAAATAACCAATCAGAAAGTACGTAATGCAACCGCAGTTATAAGATCAACCAATTACTGTAAAAAGAGCTTTAGTAAACGTATTCATTTCGATCTATTATCTCGAGGTATCGCTAAGGTTAATGTGGCCGGCTCATAGTGACTTAAAAGTTCCCCGCTATAATCATCGAGTGAAATCTAATTTAATAATCAATCGGTATTACATACGCATAGTGCCCACACATATATATCAAGTTCATTTCATAACTCAATCTTAGTGAATAACAGACCCTAGGGAGCATGCTGATGCATGATTGTAGGAAAGCCCACTTCGGGAGGACCATTTACCTGTTGATCGAGTTTGCTTACAACCGGTCCCTCCATTCCTCTATTGGAATGACTCCATTTGAAGTATGTTATGGCTTTAATCCTTTGATTCCTTAACCTTAACCCTTTGGCTAGCGATGTTGTCGTGAGTTTAGATGTGCAAAGTGGGCGACCAAATGACGAAAATCCATGCCAGGTAAAGGAGAGCATTGACAAGGTCAACACCAAGGTAGCCAAGTGACAAAATCATATGAGAAGAAAGGTGGACTTCCAACCCGATGATTCGGTTTGGGTTCACTTCCGAAAAGAAAGGTTCCCGCAAATGCGAAAAGGGAAATCGAGGCCAAGCAGAGACGGACCATTCAAAGTGCTTGAAAAGATCAATGACAATGCCTACAGATCGACTTACCAAGCGAGTATAATGTTCATAATGTTTTTAATGCGAGTGATCTTTTCCTCTCGTGTCGGGTATGCCCTTAGATTCTGTGGACGAATCTTCTCAAGAAGGGAGGATGATACGAACCCAACAAAGACAAGCCTTTCACTGTGTTGCAAGCAGGACTTCAAGAGTCGTAAGCCTTGTTCATGCGTATTTAAGGATTCCTCGAGGAGATCGAGAGAAGACTTTGCGGATTTACAACGTTTGAGAGTTGGCATTGGAAGAGTTGCAAAGTGGCTAGAAGCGCAAAATGGCTAAAAGTGTAACTATGGGGCTAAGATTGCAATTAGAGGTCATACTTGCAATTTATGGGGTTAGAATGGCAATTAGAGGTCATACTGTGTTATGCGAGGCTTTGGATGCAATTGAAGACCCATGTAGTATTTTTGCAAAGAGCCACTTTTGTGCCTTTTTGGTGTAATAGGTATTAGTATAAATAGTTCTTTTTCATCCATTTGGAAAACTTAGCTGGATATCGTGTGAATTCATATTTTGAGAGACTTAGTTAATAGATTGTTTGTTTGGTTAATTATTGACTAAGTGTAATTTCTTAGTTATGCATTGAATTGCAAGTTCCATTGAATTCATATTAAATTGCTCATTTGTGGAATCATTTGAGTCCTTCCTTGAATTCAAATTGCTTAGATTGTTAGGGTTGAATCAAATTGGGAGGGATTGGGTTTAATATACCCAATTTTGCCCATAGATTTACTATCTTTTGGGTCAGTATCTATCCTTCTATCTTCTCATTTTCAATTTTTTTCAAGTTCCTTTTATTTTCTTTTGTTGTTTTTGAATACTTAGAGTTTCCCTAGGTTGAATCTTATCAGCCATCGGGCATTTCTTCCGGCAACAATGCTTCATATTCCTGCAAAAGAGAAGATATACTACTAGGCAAAGTGCTAGTAGCTTGGTTAGCATTTAAGAGAAGGTCCTTGTTAACAAGACACACCATGAAGTGTCTCTCATCAACCCACTTTAAGCAATTACTTGGTTTGGCCAACAAACATTTCTTGGAACCATCTTGAGATGTTCCCTCTCCACTTATGACCAACAAAGTCTCCCTCTCACTCTTCTCCTTCTCTTCCTTTTTTCATACTTCTCCCGAAGCTCCTCATAACTCTATAATCCTCCACCACTTGGAAAAAGGTTAGTGGGTTAATAATGTACTTCTTCCCCTTGACCACAAATGAGTACTTGTTAGTTCTCCCACTATGTTGAACATCAATATCAAATTGCCAAGGTCTTCCAAGCAATATATGGCAAGCTTGCATGGGTACCACATCACACAAAATCTTATCTTGGTACTTGCCAATACTAAACTTAATGACGGCTTGCTTGTTGACCCTCATCTCACCACATTCATTGAACCATTGGAGTTTATAGGGATTAGTGTGCTTGCTGGTGAGGAATTTCATACTTTCAACCAAAAATCAAGCAACGGCATTCGCGCAACTCCCACCATCAATAATCAAGGAACACACCTTGTCCAAAATTTTACACCTTGTATGAAACAAGTTCTCCCTTTGGTCACTGATGAAAGATGAAGAAGATCAAGAAATCCAAGAAACACAAGATTGAAATTCAAGAGCCATTTTTATAGTTCAAATCATCATCTTTCTCCTCGTCTTGAAATCATATAATTCCGAGAAGTATAGCCCGATTTACGTCCGTTTCTTGAATTCTGCCCATCAATCGCTTCAAGAACAAGATCCTGGTCGATTGCTTCTTTGTTAACTCGAAGAATCACATAAATTTGGTATCAGAGCGCAATTGAGTAATTTCATGAATTATATGCAAGAAAGAAGAGGACGTTGGGTTCTAGAAGATGAAAAGAAAAAGAAATCTCTTTTTCGCACTACATGTACCTCACATGGTAAGGTATGTTCGGTGATCATTGATAATGATAGTCATATTAATGTTTTTTCTGAGGAGATGGTTTCTAAACTTGGCTTGTCAACCAAGCATAATCCATATCCTTACAACATCGAATTTGAGAATGGTGATGGCTTTGAGGTAACTCTCAATGCCTAGTTTCTTTTTCTATTGGCAAAATATATAAAGATCTTGTTTGGTGTGATGTAACAAAGATGGATGCTTGCCACTTATTACTTGGAAGACACATAGGTATAGGGGTGCTAAATATGATTTATACCGTAATACCTATTCTTTTACAAAGGATGGGCGAAAAATCAATTTGGTTCCCTTGAATCCAAAAGATATTGCTAAAAACTCCAAGTATGTTGATGATTCTTTTGTGACCAAATTACAAATCATTGGTCCCATCAATGTGGAATAGCAAACGGAGAAGAATGAATTAGATCCACAACAGGATGTACCTCCAAAGTTTGATGAGGATCCACTGGAGCATCCAACTATTTGTGAGATTAACTTCCATCTTTAAGTGATTTCGAAAAAGAATTCGATTTTGTTTCTTACTCCACACCAACCAACGCAGCAGTATTGCATAGGACCAATAGTGTATGAAGATATGAAAGAGAAAAAGGACGAGTTGCTGAAAAAAGAGTCTATGAATGAGAGTTTAATATATAATGTAGTTCGAGCAAGATACCAATTGATACAATATTAAAAACGAAAATAGAATTAAAATGCAAGAAAAGAAAAGGATAGATAATTTGACACAACTTAAGACCTAATTTAGCAACCAAAGTTATAGAAAACTAAGACCTCTAAATTAAGAACAAAAGAGATACCAAATTCCTAGGATGACCAAGAGGGATTTGGAATTCCCTAATAACCAATCCTCTCAACAATTACTCAATCAAAGGTTTCACAAGCTCTCCACTCTCAAGAGTTTTACAATATCCAATATCATTATTCAAAATAGTCTAAGGCTTCTAAATGAAAGAAACTACTATTTATACTAAAGCTCAAAAGAAGACAACTATATTATTACACTTCTACCCTTAATGAAGTAAGAGCCTTGTTTGGGTGTCTTCTTTTGGCAAGAGAACTTGAAATTGCAAATCTTCAAGTAATGGCCACATTGCAAGCACGACCATCTTCAACACTCTTCTCAAAACAATCCTCCCATGCTATCATGAACACTTGGAATCCCCGAGAAGGCTCTAGAATGTATTCAAGTATGTCCCTCCTCATGAACAATGCTTGCATAGCTTGAAGTTCCCTCGCTTGGCTCCTTGTAAAAGGCCTTGATGCCACTCGGATTGTATCATTCTCCCCTTCTTGAAGAGAATTTGTCCTCAAATTTAAGGGATCATCATCTTGCACAACCATAGGAGAGAGATCACACACATTGAAGGTGTTGTGAACTTGGTATTCGGGTGGAAGATCAATTTTGTATGCATTATCATTGAGCCGTTCAAGTACTTCAAATGGACCATCTCCTCTAGGCATAAACTTGGTCTTTCTTTTGTTGGGAAACCTCTCTTTCGAAATGTACCCAAACCCAATCACCCTGATTCCGAACAACTCTTTTGCGGCCCTTGTTTGCTCTCTTCGTCGTTTCTTGGTTCTTCTTCTCAGCGAAAGCCTCACCTTCTCATGCAACTTCTTCATGGCATCGGCTCGTTAGTTTCCATCTAAACTCAACACAACATCTTGAGACAAAGGGGTTAGGGGGTTAAAACCATAAACCACTTCAAAAGGTGACATGCCAATAGTGCTATGAATGACTCTATTGTAAGCAAATTCAACCAAAGGCAATTAATCTTCACAAGATGCTAGTTTCCCTTTAACAATGGCCCTAAGCATAGAACCCAAGGTCCTATTGATAACTTCGGTTTGGCCATCGGTTTGTGGGTGAAAAGAGGTAGAAAACAACAATTTAGTACCAAGTTGCCCCCACAATTCTTTCCAAAAGTGACTAAGGAATTTGGGATCCCTATCACTCACTATGGTTTTGGGAATACCATGAAAATTTACCACATATTTAACAAACAAAGATGCAACATGAGGAGCATCATCAATTTTGTGACAAGCAATGAAATGAGCCATTTTAGAAAATTGATCAACCACAACAAAGATGCTATCTTTACCCTTTTGGTTCTAGGCAAACCCAACACAAAATCCATCGAAATATCACCCCAAGGTTGTTGAGGGGTGGGGAGAGGGTATACAAACCATGGGAAGGAGTCTAGACTTGGCACCACGACACTCAATGCATTGGCCACAAATCTTAGCTGCATCCCTCCGCATATGAGGCCAATAAAATTGCTCCTCAAGAATCCCAAAGTCCTATCAATCCCAAAATAGCCCATCAATCCCCCATTGTGTGCCTCCCTCACAAATAATTCCCTCTAAGAGCTCATAGGCACACACAAACGCTTGTTTTTGAACAAGAAACCATCAAACCTAGAATAGGGAGTAGAAGACCTATCCACAATCCACCTCTCCTTTCCCACTCTTCGCAATCTAGAAAGATTTTGGCAAAGACGGGGTCCTCGGGATATAATGTCTTCAAGCTTTCAAACCCATCAATTTGGAAGACAAGGTATTAATCAAAACATGTTTCCTTTATAGGCATCACGCCATCACATTCTCCTTTCCCTTTTTTGTAACAGCATTACCGAGGGAAGGTTTAAAAGGAATTCAACCCATTTAGCAAGCCTTTTGTTCAACTTTCCTTGGGCCTTAAAATGTTTTAAGGACTCGTAGTCGAATCCTAATCACAAACTCTTTAGGCCACAAGTAGTGTTGCCAATTATCCAAAGCTCTAATCAAAGCATACGATTCAAGATCATAGGTGGAGTAATTCAACGTCGCGCCTTAAGCTTTTCACTAAAATAGGATGGGTTTTTGGTCTTGCATCAAAACGACACCAATACCTACTTTACTAGCATCACATTCAATTTCAAAGATTTTATCAAAATCGGGTAATTGCAACAATGGTGCGGAGCTAAGCATTTGTTTTAGAGTTTCAAAAGCCTTTGCTTGCTCCTCACCCCAAGAAAAAGATTTATCCTTTCGGATGACCTCGGTCAAAGGAGCGGCTATAGTACTAAACCCCTTAACAAACCGCCTATAAAAACTAGCCAATCCTTGAAAACTTCTAATATCACCAATGGATTTAGGAGTTGGCCAATTCTTAATAGCGCGTCTATTTTGGATTCATCAACCTGAATGCCCCTTGAACTCACAACAAAACCCAAGAAAACAACTTCATCAACACAAAAAGAGCATTTAGCAACATTAGCATAAAGTTGTTCTTGTCTAAGCACTTCAAACACACATTTCAAGTGAATAACATGCTCGTCATGGTTTTACTATACACCAAAATATCATCAAAGTAAACAACCACAATTTGCCACTAAATGGTTTCATCACATGATTCATCAAACGCATGAAAGTACTAGGAGCGTTAGTGAGACAAAAGCATCACCAACCATTTATATAGACCAAACTTGGTCTTGAATGCGGTTTTCCACTCATCTCGGGTTTAATCCGAATTTGATGATACCCACTCCTAAGATCTATCTTAGAGAATATGCATGAACCATTCAACTCATCAAGCATGTCATCGAAGACGAGGTATGGGATGGCGATACTTTACCGTTATCTTGTTGATGGCTCGGCGGTCAACACACATGCTCCATGATCCATCTTTCTTTGGCACCAAGATCACAGACACGGCCACATGGACTCGTATTTCTTTCGCGCAACTCCTTTTCAAGGAGCTCATCCACTTGCCTTTGAATCTCCTTAGTATCATCCGGGTTGGCTCTATAAGCCGGTTTGTTTGGCAATTGAGACCCCGGGACAAAGTCAATTTGGTGTTCAATTCCCCTCAAGGGTGGTAATCCTTGTAGGAGTTCCGTTGGGAACACATCATCAAAATCCTGCAAAAGAGAAGAAATAGAACTTTAAAAAGAAGGGGTTAGTTCATTAGTGTGCAATGCATAGTCCCTATGCATGAGGAGAATCACCGGTTGACGCTCCTCCAATTCCTCCCTAATATCCCCAAATTTGCCCAAAGGGACACCTTGGCCTTTCCTCTTGACTCTCGTGACTTTGAACTTCCTTCTTGAGAACCACTCTCTTCAATATTCCTTTGTACCACCACGTTTGATTGTAAGGCTCCCTTGTCCTTCTCTTTGAACTCTCTCATTTTGTGATAGACCTCACTAACTTGAAGAGGAGACATTGGGCACGTCACGTAACTTCCGTTGTGGACAAATGTATATCAATTGGTTCTACCATCATGCTTGGTTGACCTATCATATTGCCAAGGTCGCCCAAGTAGAAGGTGACAAGCTTGCATGGGAACTACATCACATTGGATCTCATCTTGATACTTCCCAATTTTGAATTTGATAATAGCTGTCGGGTCACCTTCAATTCACCATTAGGTTGAGCCATTGAAGTTTGTAAGGGTGTTCATGACGAGTGGTGGAGAGTTTCAAGAAATCAACTAGAGTCGTACTTACAACATTCGCACAACTCCTACTATCAATGATCATGATACACACATTTTGATTGATGATACACTTGGAACGAAAAAGGTTCTCCCGTTGACTAGGATCATCCATGGCTTTGCTTATCATTGTCCGCCAGACCACATTGTTTGGAATAGTGACCTCCTCTTCTTGAGGCTTAGCCATATATGTCATGATTCTCCTAGATAAGTAAAGTGGGACAATGCCCTCATCATCACCCTCCATATCCCCTTCATCACTACCAAGTTGTTCATTCTCATGATCGCCCTCGTCATCTCCTTCCTCACATTCTTCCTCATCCTCACTATAAGTGTCTCTCAAAATAAATGCTCTACGATTAGGGCATTCACTTGCTCTATGACCGAAGCCATGACATTTAAAGTATTGAATAGGAGTTTTCGTACCTCCTTCCTTTGGAGAAATCTTCGGAGGTTGTTTGTCAACTTGCTTCTCAACTTGAGTATTCTTCACAAAGGGTTTCTTGGCTTCTTGCATGGGGCCCTTATTCTTTTGCCAATTGGAGGAGGAAGCTCCTCGTTCTTTGTTATTGTTCCAAGAGCTCACATAGCCCCTTGACTTATTGATTTTATCTTCCTTCAGACCCTCCTCTATTTCAATAGCCGCTTGAAGGGTTTCTTCAATGCTCCTCATAGTTTTGAGTCTCATTTGGGAGGCAATGTCACCCGTTTAACCCGGCTCGGAACCGAGTCATAGCATTCAACTCATCCTCTTCAAAGTCAATTCTCATCTTTACCAGTTGGAACTCATCATAGTATTCTTCCACACTCTTTTTATTTTGCCTCAAGGTATACACCTTCTAGAGTTGTTCTTGCTTGTAGTGTTCAGTGACATACTTACGCTGCATGGCATCCTTCAATTCATCCCAAGTAGGTGTGGGATGAAGCCCAATAATTCTTCTTGCTTTCATCGGAGTTTCCCGCGTGTGGGAGGCGTACCTCGAATTGAGCAATGGCGTAAGATGCCTTTTTCACCTCGGACATGTCATTCGTCAAGAAGATTCTATCACAATGCATCACCCAATCAAGAAATGTATCGGGGTCACTTCCTCCTTTGAAGGGCGGGAGAGTAACTTTAATTGAATTGAGACTCGTGTCTCGCCCTCCTCCATAACCATGGTTTCCATTCAAATCTCCATCATCATCATAACCTCGATGGTCCCGACCTTGGTACCCTTCACGAGCTTGGTACCTGCTGCCTACCCATGTGAAGGTTAGGGACCATGCCTTCCACCCCTTCCTCGATAACCTCCTTGTGCTTGCCCCCCCGTGGCCTCCAACTTTGGTCACCGTAACGTTCGTGCTCAAGTATAGCTTCCTCATCTCTTCCTCATTTGGTTGTTGGATGTTTGGACGGTCTTGGGGTGGCATTGGTACATTTGGGTGTGGATCATTTAAAGGTGGGTCGTTTGGATGTGGGTAATTTGGAGTTTGATCTTGTGGGGGTGGGTTGTTCCGTTGGCCTATGGGAATGTTGTTTGGTGGGGTGAGAGTTGTGTTTGAGGGGTGCTTTGGGGAGTGTTTTGGGGAGTGGGGTTATATAGATGATGGAAGGTCCGGGTGACAATGTAAGTGAAGTCTTCCCGAGTAGCTCCACTTGTGCCTCCGCAGTATTGCACTCGAGACGAATACGAGACCTCCACACTTACCTCGCTTCCGGTGCTTCAACCTTACTTCTCAAGTTTTTCATCCGACAGTCCATGTTTTCCATTCGACCACCCATACTCCCAACCTTATCGTTCAAGGCTTGCAAGGCTCTCATTGTATCAACTAGTGTGAGTTCTCCGGGGGGAACTTGTGTTTCATCCTCCCGTAGCCATAGTACCAAAAGACACTCAACAAAACGAGCAAACATGTTAGATTAGTAAAATCAACTCACAATCGCTCAAGTATGCACACCTTTAATTGCCTCACAAATTGTTCCGCCAAAGATTGCGTGCTTATTAATGTCGACCGATCACAAGGGTTCAAATTCTACTCTTGGTCGAATAGATTCTTGTTAGACTAAGAAAGATGGACGACTCAATTCAATCTAACGGACTTGAACCAAGAAATTAACAATGAAGCTAAAATGAAGAAAAGCACGAAAGAATTGGTACGAAAGAAATGCGAACACAAGAACTAGCAAACACAAGTGTAGGAACAACTACTAAATGGCTACTAGTTAAGAGACACAAGAAAATGGAATGCAAAAATTGGGAAATAAATAAAATTTTGGGCCCGGATAGGTGATAATTTGAAAATGCGGTCTTGAAGCCCCAATTGATCCAAGGCATCAATTTGAAGTAACGAAAATTTAAAAATTTCTATACTCCTTTTTTTTTTTTTTTTTTTTTTTTTTTTGTTCCTTACCACAGAAATAAGGAGACAAACAACCAACCAAGGATCGAGGGAATTTTTTTTGGAAAAGAAGTGAAGGAATTGAATCAAATGTACCTTTTCGTTGTTGGAATTTACGATTCCAAGCGGGTGTAGTTATACGGTCCAAGTATGTTTTTTTGACGGACCGTAGATGTAGTCCGTAAATGGGGGAACGAGAATCTACGAATTTGGATTTTAGATTTACGGAAGGGGACTTAACGATTATACGGTCGTATAAAATGTACGGTCCGTATATGGTCATCCGTAAATCGGCAACGATAGCGTAGCAAATTTCACTCGATCTTGATACGAATCCACAAGCCGAGCCTTTCACTCGAAGTCAAGCGAAGAGAACTTCAAGGTTGCGAAAGCCTTGTTTATGAAAAAAGGATGCCTTGGAGGAGATTGGAGAGAAGACTTTCAACGGTTACAACATTTGGGAGTTGGCATTGGAAGAGTTGCAAAGTGGCTAGAAGTGCAAAATGGCTAAAAGTGCAACTATGGGGCTAAGATTGCGGAGTTGGAGGTCATGCTTGCAAGTTATGAGGTTAGAATGGCAATTGGAGGTCATAATTGCAAGATATGAGGCTTTGGATGCAATTGAAGACCCATTGTGGGTATTTTTTGCAAAAGGCTTTAGGGCCTTTTGGTGTAATAGGCATTAGTATAAATACTTATTTTCGTCCATGTGGAAGACTTAGCTTGGATATTGTGAGAATTTATATTTTGAGAGATTTAGTTATTAGATAGTTTGTTTGGTTGATTATTGACTAAGTGTAATTTCTTAGTTGTGCATTGAATTGCAAGTTCCATTGGATTCATATTAGGTTGCTCATTTGTGGAATTCATTTGAGTCACACTTTTATTTTCAAATTACTTAGGTTCTTAGGGTTGAATCAAATTGGGAGGGGTTGGGTTTGATATACCCCATTTTTTCCCCAAATTTAAAACATTTTTGGGGGAAATTCTTCCCTCTTCCCCTTATTTCTTTTCTTCCCCCTTTATTTTTTATTTTCT
>NW_026717502.1:0-32308 GCF_029784015.1 Lycium ferocissimum | reverse complement strand
CCGAGATGAAAATCCATCGACCCCACGAAGGTGATTTACTAGAATACCCATAAGTCCTTCTGATAATACAAACATAGTAGTTAGACAACTGATGCGGCCAATACTAATCCTTTCTCCCGCTATCAAATCATTCCAAAACCCCACAATAGACATGGTACGCCTCTCATACCTCTGCGGTAACCTCACTCACATCCCTTCTCATGACTAATCAACCCTATGTCGTCACCCTTGATCCCAAAAGCTAGAATCCATCCAAGTCATCAACTTAATACCGAAGAACCATACCTTATGACTGTAACTTCACATCCATCAACTTCTAGCTGACGAGCAAATCCAATATAACCCCGAACCTTCCGACGCAAAACCCGAGGCCTTATATAATACCCCTTTAACCATCAATCTCCCATTGTAACACTTCGATACGCCTATCACAAATTCGAAAGCATCAAATCTCGCAATCTCTTGCACAACTATTCTCAAGACTTTAATATTCTAAAAATGCTCACCCATGCTATCCAGTTAGTAAACTTACACATAATCCAATACCACGAATACGGTCTCATCTCGAAAATATAGCTCTAACCTTCAAATTATAGAGATGCCCAAAGTTCCTTCTCATTAGATGACTCTAGCTTATCATATGAAGAGTGCTATGAAATTACCTATCTTGTATAACACAAGCCACATTTCCATAAACCTTAGCATGTCGGTGCCCTAAAATTTGCTTCTCACCAGTCACTGATCACGAAACCTCATGGAGCTGATCATAACACTTGGTCCATTTCTTAAGACTTCCTTCTCCAAGCGTACTTAACAATCACACCTCATCTTATAGATGTAAGACAACAACACCATAATCCATACCTAACCCAAGTAACTTCGAAGATGTACCTTATTCATATCAATTCTCGATCAAATATACCTTTATCTTAAATCTTCAATTTCTTAGTTCATCTCAGATTCACCGCCACAGACCGGCCATCAATCGAACCTGCTTGAAAATATACCACAAAGTCATAAGTCCTGCCAAATAGCCGAGTCAATCCCGAAGATAGTAGTATGCCACGCACTCGAACAACTGAGAGTTCTCTCATTTCACCCGACTTTCCAAACTTACTTCTCCTCTAAACATGTCGCACCACATATTTAATTCTTCATAAAGCCTCTGTGTTAGAAAACTACCAACCGACTCTAGTTATCCCAATAAGAATCACTCATCGTCGATACAATACTCTAAGCCACCACTGAACTGATCCATAATCCGTAGGTGATACTTGATTATCGTACACATAATCCTACCAGCGTTCTTATATAATTTTCGAAGGTACCCTTGCCCCAAAATCCCTTAACTCAGTTTTCAAAATGTCCTCCACAACCTAAACTAATTTAACCCCATTATTGATCTACCACTTCAAATGTCCTTAAACGATACTTGCCAGTAAAGAATCACCTTTTGCCTTACTTGTCGAACTAGAACACTTTTAACGAATCACGATTATTCTCTTTCGGTCAACTCCACAAAGTCACGATACCTATATTTGTAGAACTCTTCACGCAACAACCTTTATATAATATGCCCACAAATCTTATCTAAGGCTAATGCAACATTGGATAATTCCTTAGAAATTAAAACATTACCCTTGTCCAGCGCTAGAGTAATCCCAGTAGTTTACAACTTAATTGAACATACCCACTCATTTATGAACCCTTACCTCCGCTCTATATCAAAAACTGCTACATAACTCTCAAATCAATAAAATCTTGGTTCAAACTATCTCCCTTTCATCACTAACCTCAGAACACCCTTTATTAGAGAATCCCATCTGTCTATCCCCTTAAATTCCACTCGTCACGAATAACCTTTCCATCTAACCTAGAACAGATAGTCATTTCCTGAAGGAACCCTTAAACTACTAACTATTACTCCACCACTACAATTTTTCCAAAATGAAGCCCAAGATAACTTTTCATAACCTTATAAGACATCCACCCTCGCACATCTGACAACCATATCCTGATGAGCACGTAAGATACCAATTGTTCCCTTCATATAGCAGAGATTGATCCATCCAAATTATGTTCCTTACGCCTCCGTCCTATAAGACAATGAAGTACTCTTACCATAATACCTTAAGAAATCTTACTCTCCCACGCCTTAACATACAAGTTGTCCCTCACGTCCTTAGTCTCAACTTCTCATCTGCATTATACATGGTCACTATCATTTTGCCAAATCCGATGATCCTTACCAAACTTACACTCGTCTTTAATAATCGACATCTCTACTCGGCCACAGTTGAATCGTTGACTTGCCATTGGTACACTCATGCCACACAACTATTATAATACATCCTAATGATGTTGAAACTTTCCCTAACCAATCATACCTTGGGTAAAACATTCCTGTTAAGCCATAATTGCACTTCTGCGACTTTCGAACAACCCAACGCTGAAAACATGGAGATCATGCGACCCTCTGTACTATCTCTCCCATTCCGCAAGAAAACCCCCACAATAAATAGGTCTTAACCATGATCCCACACAACTGAATCTTCAAGCCATAGCTAGAAACTGAATTTTGTCACGCATCTGAATCAGAATAACACAACTTATACCATCTGAATCAGAACTTGGTCACGCATATGAATCAAGCCACGCATTAATGATTTCAAGAATGTGTTCCCACCATTATTGGGAGAATAGAAGTGAAGTCAAAGACCAATCTGGACCAACAAGATACCAATTTAAAGTAAGTAGCACGAAAAGAATGAAGAAGATAAAAGTTTCCTAAATGTCCTATAGCATCTCATAGATAGGTATAGAGCTCATCGTACTGATTCATAAGATTCTACTGGACATGCTATTGTACTTGTAAGAATGGTAGCCTAGGGCTCTGATACCAACTTGTCACGACTCAAATTCGTAAATCACAATGGCACCTACACCGTCCCCCAGGTAGGCGAACCATTCTTAAATTATTTATGTCATTTATAAGAATTAGGCGAAAGTAGAAATAATTTAGCTAATAGTTTCAAATTATATAAAATAACAAGTATGGAAGTAATAATAACTCAAAATCTGGTCTGTACTAGTACAAGAGCCACTATTACATAGATACATAGATGATAGGAAGTACAAATCTCAGGAATACAAATACAGTCTCAAGAATATGGAATAGACAGTTATATACAAAGGTAGAGTCTCCGGGTTGCGGATCTAGCTAAAAGCTCACCCTAGAATCTCTATCAAGTAGCCTTGAGTCACTCTCGAGGACGAGAAACTAGAACCAGTAACATACTCTGCACTCGAAGGAAGAGTACAACAAGAGTAGTATAGTACAACACACTTACATGTAAGCATCATAGGTCGACTACGATTAGCTCTCATATATATAACACAAAACCATACAAGATAAGTAGACAGGCACAAACATGCACACAAATAATAAATGATCAATAGCCGAATCATAGCCTATGATGAAACACCAAAAAATAAGTTTGTCAAGTCTTCCACTATTCTTCAGAGTAGCCACAACACAAGTACAACTACAAATCCAAACAGTAGATGTAAAATAATATGATAAATATATGCAATGCAATGAGATGGGTGTCAATGCAATGGCCAATAACACAACCTGTACACACATGCTCCGGACGGAATCTCGTCATCTCGGTAGTCATGACCTGCGGGGGACCCATGGTGTCTATGTACCAGTCACTCCGTACAAAGCCCGGAGGTGAATTTCATCTTTCACTTTCATAAAATTAGTCACTCCGCACGAAGCCTAGAGATGAGTTTCATATTTCACTTATATTTCACTTTCCATCAATTGTTCCACAATTCTTTCACCTTCCTGTTTTCCACAACCTTTCCATCATGCATGAATGTTTGAATGCAAGCATGAGATATCAATGAATCAAAGCCAATGAATATGCTATGAAGATCATAAAGCACCATAAATCATAACAAGACTTGCACAAATCACAACAAGCATAGAAATGGGAACAACATAGAGTTTCAATCATCATAGTGAATCTATCACCTCACATCACCAAATCACATCAACAAGTACACCACATGTCACAAAGGCGTAAAATAACAGGGACAAGTCCACGTTATCAGAAGTCATACCAATCGAAGAGTATATAAATCCCAACATCTTGTCCGAAGATCTAATCATGCTTTCTCCCATCAATTCTATGAATACATACATTTCACTAATCAAAGTCTAACTAAAGTAAGCTATAACCTACCTCAAATGCCAAACAAGAGTCACGTACTACTCCACCCGAGCCTTCCTATTTTCGAAGCACTTCAGAACAATCAAAGTCTAATATTAACAATGCAAAGTAAGTACATAACCACAACAAGCCAACTTATCGAAGAAAGGAACAGTTGGTAATTACTTCAAAATACCTACAATACCCCTATTGAATCACGAGGGCAAAACTCGAAGTTAAGGCTGAAATTACACTACCTATAATCCAATTAATCAATATCCTTAATTTCATTGAGTTCTAACCACAACAAGTTTAACGACCCGTTTGGTCGTTATACCGTTTTTGACCTATTTACCCCTGTTGACGTTTTTTGGAGCCCTATTAGTATGATTTTGACCCGCGCAAATGGGTGGTATTGTTCCCGAGGTAATCGAGAGAGATTTATGATGAATTATGTGAAATAGGGCCTTAAAGTGCGAAACGTTTGACCAATGGTTGACTTTTAGGTAAACAAATATTTTTTCTTAAATTCGTCGATTCTGAGAGGTCCGTATTGTCGTTTGTGACTTAATGGAATGTTCTGTTCGATTCCCGAGGCATTCGGGAGTGTTTTGGGTTATTAGTGGGGAAGTTGGGTGCTGACCCAGTCAAATAGACCTCCGTTTGGAATTCTGAGATAGCGAGTGAGTCTGTACCGTGTTTTTATATATGAATTGATATGCCGTGAAATTATGGCACATTTGAGGCTTTTTAACTCTAAGTTTTACTTGTTTTCGAGTGAGTTTGTGTCAGTTTGATATGTTTTGTGTATGTTGCAGGTATTTGTTAGTCGGACAGCAAAAGCAAGTAAAAATAAGGAAATTTAAGACTCAGCACTGTTTATGTACTTGTACGGAACCGTCGTTATTCGACGGACCATCAATTGAGCCGTCATTATGCTTATCATATAAGTTCAGAGACTCTGCAACTTTGGGATGCAAAAGGACGAGAAGATTGACGGACCAGACTATGAACATGCTTGACGGTCCGTCGAAGTGCACCGTTATTTGAAGTTCTGAGGCTTGGCTCTATGTCAGCAGACCGTTAAGTGTATCATCATTACTCGACGGTACCGTCGATGTACATTGTCGGTCCGTTGAGTTGCAAACCGACTGGGGAAATTTAGTCTTTATTAATTCCGAGTTTTTGACTAGTATAAATACTTGATAGGGTTTTATTTTTCAGACATCTTGAGTTTAAGACTTGTATTGAGTACTTTTAGTTCTTAGTACTTTTCAAGGGTTCAAGACTATTCTATTTTCATTTACCTTCAGTTCTCTTTGTAAGTTCACTAACGATTACAGTTACAATGTTTTGTGTGTTCATCAATTCCATAAGTAGCTAAATTCCTTACTAAGGTTGTGGACCCAAGGATTGGTGTTTTGCAAATGGGTTTCTAGTTGTGATATATTCATAATGGGTTGTTAGGGTTTGTTAGTTCTTCATTATTCATTGTTAGTTGATGGTTTCTAACATTAGGGTATGCCACAAATCTTAATTTATTTGGGAAAATAATTAGGGTTTGGTAAAAACATATAGCAAGAACTCAAGACTTTAAATCTTGTTTAATAAACTCACTTAGGAATACGAGGAGTTTACTTGGCATAATTAATCGTTCTTCATATAAACTCTTTTGCATTTGGGAAAATCATAAAGAGATATTGTTCTTAATTATTGGGAAATATTAGGAACTCCATTAGAGATTAAGTGCAGTCATGCAACGACCCATTAGAAGTATATCATATTAGAACCTAAAAGCATTTCATTCATCTGGAGGGGACACAACCTTGGTTTCCTTTACCATATATTACAATCCAAAGCAATTAGTTAGCAAGTAGTCATAAACAACAAACTTTTTACAAACTCAACGGAATAAGACATTAGACCTAAATAAAGCATTCTACGATTTTGGTAACATTTTCACACCCTATTCCCTGTGGGATTCGACCCCAACCTAGTTGGGTTACTATATTTGACATCGTCCGCCTTATATCATTTAATTAGTGTAATTTGAACGCATCAAATTTTGGCGCCGTTTCCGGGGAATACGGTTTTAAAATTACTAAATAATGATTACTTTGCTTGAGTCTTTTTCTTATTCCATCACGCCTTGTTTGCTATTCCTTCTGAATCGTAATCATGAATCGTAATCAACGAGGAGCAAATGGTAACCAGGGTGGTCAACAAAACCCCGATTATTAGGGAGAACGAGAATATATTTGTTGATCTAATAAACGAGGAGGGCTATGCATCTATTATTGTTCATCCTCGGGTTGGAGCTACAAGTGTCAAGATTGATTCCACTCTGTACCAGTTGCTCAAACTTAAGGGCTATTTTCGAAACTCCACCGACAGTGATCCTCATCAACACTTGTAGAACTTTGTGGATGTATGTGCTAATCACATCCAAAATAATGTTTCCAAGATGCTATTCGACTGAGGTTCTTCAAATATTCTTTAGCCGGAGATGCCAAAGTGTGGTTTGAAAAGCTGCCTCAGAATTCTATTACTTCATGAGCAGAGATGATTTCGATTTTTCTCAAGAAGTGGTATCCCCCAAGCAAGAAGGCTGAAATTCGTACAAGGTTTATGAGTTCAAACAACGCCAGGGGGAGTAACTATATGAAGCTTGGGAGAGATTTAAAGAGTATTTACAGAAGTCTCCAAATCACGATTTTTCAGAGAAGATATTGATGGAGAAATTCTACACAGGGCTAGTTCCTATAACATAATTAGTCGTGAACAATGCAGCTGGTGGGCATTTCATAGACAAAACTTACACCCGATCTCTGATATGCTTGACAGATTGACTACACACAATCAGGCATGCCACTCGGGTAATGCTGATAGTCTACCGTATGGGTGTGCAATGATCCACAATATAGTGAAGGAGAACCATGATACACAACAAACGTTGGCTCAGCTTGCAAAAAATATTTCCTTGCTGACCAAGAGGTTTGATAAGAAGGATGCTAAAAATGTAAATGTCTGTGAAGAAGCGTAAGGAAGGCCTAAGGGGATGTATCAAGTCCAAGAGGGTCCATATCAAGAGGGACCTCCTATGCAGGTTGAAGATGCTAACTATGTGAACAACTCTCAAGGGGGTTATCAAAGGCAAAATTACCAAGGGGGTTACCAGAATCAAAATCAATGGAGACCTCAGTAGGGACAAGGTACTTACAACAATATCCAGGGGAACTACAATAATAATTATGGTGGCGTGAACCAAGGGAACTACAACAATAACAAAAAATTCAGAAATAATAGTTCAAATCCATGTATTCCACCAAAGGGGCAATCAAATGATTAAGGTAGTTCGCGGATGGAGGCTATGCTTGAGAAGGTGCTAGCAAATCAAACCAAGGCTAAGAAGACTTTATCTGGGCTGACTGAGATAGTGTGATCTCATACAAAGATCCATTTAGAAGCTCGAGTCACAAATGCGTGATATTTCCAGAGTGCAGCGCCCTCCTCAAAAGGGAAGACTTCCTAGTGACACTATTTCGAATCCGAAGAATGGGGCAGGTGGTGTAGACCATATTTATGCTTTCAGTACTCGGAGTGGTATGATACTCCAAGGTACTAAAAAGAAGGTAGTAAATCTCGAGCCAGTTGCTGAAGAAAAAGAGGTGCAGTCTGACGCACCAATTATTACTGAAGAGGTTCCCACAAAAATCCCAATTGTAGAGGAAGTTGTTGATATTCCAGAGGGTATGAAAATGACTGATGATAAGAGCAAGTAGACTATAAAAAGGGATCTCCGCACTTTGACTCAACTTTTCAAATCTAAACCTCCTTTTCCTCAAAGGTTAGTGAAGAAGACGGAAGATGCTAAGTTTAAAAAATTCTATGATCAGTTGAAGCAGTTGTCATTGAATTTTCCATTCTTGGATAGTGTCAAGGAGATGCCTGGATTTGCGAAGTATTTGAAAGATCTGCTTACGAATAAGGGGTCTGTGCAACATGAAACTGTGAGTTTGACTCATACTGGAGTTCTATTATGTCAACAACAGTAGTCCAGAAGAAGGGAAATCTTGGGCATTCACCATTCTTTGTTCTATCGGGTGTTTAGATTTTGCTCGTCCTCTGTGTGATAATGGGGCTAGTATAAATTTAATTCCACTCTCGATTTATAAGCAATCAATGTTGGGGATGCCTAGGTCGACGACTATGCGATTACAGATGGCTGACAGATCTTTAAAGAGGCCAGTTGGTGTGGTTGATGATGTTCTTGTGCAGGTTGGTGATTTTTTGTTGCCTGCAGACTTTGTAATTCTTGACTATGCTATTGATCGTGATATTCTCATTATTCTAGGGAGACCTTTCCTTGTTACGAGGAGGGCTCTTATGGATTCAGAAAATAATAAAATTAAATTCCGAGCTAATGATGAAGAGGTGACTTTCCAGGCAAGTAAGGTGAAGAAGTTGCCTAGTGCTTACGAGAGAATTTTGGTGATTGATTCTTTTGATGTTGTTGATGAAGCTGTGGAATTCAAAATGGAAGAAGAAAGTTTGGGAGAAGTTCTTGCTGCTATTCTAGTGAATTTTGATGCTAAAGACATGGAAGGCTATGTGGAGATGGTGAATTCGCTTGTTGGGTTGGGTTCATATTCTTACCACCCAAAGAAGCTTGATCTTGATGTGGAAAATAGAAAGACACGACCAGCAAAACCATCTATTGTTGAGCCGCCTAAGTTTGAGCTTAAGCAGCTGCCTGCACATCTGAAGTACGAGTTTCTAGGCCCAGACAACACTTTGCCAGTTGTTGTGTCAGCATTGCTGAATGAAGAGCAGCCAAAGAAATTGTTAGAGATATTACAGGAATATAGGCGTGCTATAGGCTGGACTGTTGCAGATATTCGAGGAATTCCCTCTGGCATATGTGAGCACAAGATTCAGCTTGAGAAAGATAGTACACCAAGTGTTGAGCACCAGCGGAGATTGAATCCACCCATGCAAGAGGTGGTAAAGAAGGAGATAACTAAATGGTTATATGCTGGAGTTGTATATCCTATTGCAGACAACAAGTGGGTAAGCCTGGCACAGTGCGTTCCAAAGAAGGGAGGTATCACAGTGTTGCCTAATGCGAAAAATGAGTTAATTCCAACTCGTACTGTTACTGCGTGGTGTGTTTGCATGGAAAACAGGAAGCTGAATACCACCACTTACAAGGACCATTTCCCCATGCCTTTTATTGATCAGATGCTTGATCGGCTAGCTGAAGGTCCTTTGCTTCCTAGACAAGTATTCTGGGTACAATCAGATCAACATTGCTCTTGAAGACCAGAAGAAGACGACATTCACTTGTCCTTATGGGAATTTTTCTTTCAGCAGAATGCTATTCGGGCTTTATAATGCACCGGCTACTTTCCAGAGATGTATGATGTCGATTTTTTCAGACATGGTGGAAGACTTCTTGGAGGTCTTTATGGATGATTTCTCTGTGATTGGTGAATATATTGATGATTGTCTTAACCATCTGGGTCGAGTGCTGAAAAGATGGGAGGAGAATAATCTTGTGCTGAATTGGGAAAAGTGTCATTTTATAGGAAGGGATCGTTCTCAGTCATAAAATCTCTAAAAAGGGGATTGAGGTCGATCAGGCTAAAATTGATGTTATTTCAAAAATTCATCCACCCATTTCAGTTAAAGGTGTCAGGAGTTTCTTGGGATATGTTGGCTTTAAGAGGCACTTTATCAAAGATTTCTCCAAAATGTGAATCTGTTGTAATATTCTTGAGAAAGAGGCTAAGTTCGAGTTTGATGAAAAGTGCCTAAGGGCGTTTTATGAATTGAAGGAACGTCAGACTGCTGCTCCCATTATTGTTTCTCCTAATTAGTCTCTGCCGTTCGAGCTGATGTGTGATGCGAGCGGTTTTGCTATTGGTGTTGTGCTTGGCTAGAGGAACAACAAAATAATGCACCCAATCTACTATACTAATAGAACATTGAATGCAGCACAAATGAACTACACAGTGACTGAGAAAGAGCTGCTTGCTACAGTCTATGCTTTTGAGAAGTTTCGGGCATATTTATTGGGGTCCAAAGTTGTGGTGTATGCTGACCATGATGTGTTGAGGTATCTGATGGAAAATAAAGAAGTAAATTCGATGGATCCTGCTATTGCAAGAGTTTGAATTTGAGGTAAAAGATCGAAAAGGGACTGAAAATCAGGTTGCTGACCATCTCTCACGGCTTGAAGAAGCTGGGAGACCTTCAAAAGAGTTAGATATTGATGATGCTTTTCCTGATGAGTGGGTTCTAGAAATTACAGTTGAGGTAGCACCTTGGTATGCATACATCGCAAACTTTTTGGTGACGGGCATTATTCTATAGGAAATCAAGTTATACCAGAAGAAGAAGTTTTTGAGAGATTCTCGTCAGTATTAATGGGATGAGCCATATTTATTCCGAACATGCACTGACAACATCATTCGGCGTTGTGTTCTTGAGTGTGAGGTAATGGAGATTCTGAAGGCATGTCATGACTCTCCGGTTGGGGGTCTTCATAATGGGACCTGAATTGCAGCCAAAGTCCTTGAGTGCGGATATTACTGGCCCACGTTGTTTCATGATGCAAATTTATTGGTAAGGTCCTGTGATTAGTGCCAAATACAAGGGAGTATTGGTAGGAGGCAGGAGACGCCTATGAACTTTGTAATGGAAGTGGAAGTGTTTAATGTACGGGAATCGATTTTATAGGGCCCTTCGTGAGCTCTTGTGGCATAAAGTACATCTTGGTTGATGTGGATTATGTGTATAAATGGGTAAAATCGGTGGCTTTACCTAATAATGAAGCTAAGAGTATCATGGGGTTCTTGAAGAAAAACATATTCACTCGTTTTGGTACTCCGAGGGCGATAATCAGCGATTGTGGGTCCCACTTTTGTAACAAAGCCTTCGCGGGATTGATGGAGAAGTATGGTGTGAAACATAGGGTGGCAACCCCTTATCATCCTCAGACAAGTGGGTAGGTTGAAGTCTCCAATCGGGAGATAAAGAGTATCTAGCCAAGACAGTCAATGCAAATAGGACCGACTAGTCCCGGAAACTTGATAATGCTTTTTGGGCCTATCAGACTACTTACAAAACTCTGATTGGGACTTTTCCTTTCAGGCTGGTTTTTGTCAAGGCGTGCCATTTTCCAGTCGGGTTTGAGCATAAGGCCATGTGGGCCTTGAAGAAGCTGGATATGGATTGGGAAGAAGCAACTAAACTTAGGTTGTTTCAACTCAATGAAATGGATGAATTCCGTTACGACGCTTATGAGAGTGCAGCATTATATAAGGATATAAGGAGAGGATGAATCACTATCATGACAAAAAGATCCTCAAGTGAGATGTCACACCCCGATCTTACTAGGGTGTGATGGGCACCCGACCCCATATTCGGAGCCGAGCGAACCCGCTGACTCTTATTGCACGTATGCTACACCGTTTTTTTTTTTGACTAGCATTAACATAAATAGCACAATTATGAACATAGGCTAACAAGCTTTGCGATCATACTATACAGCGACGGGGATAATCGGGGAGTACAAATAGCTACGTACATATCGTCTACGAGCCTCTAAACATTGTACACATATACATAAGAAGGGCGGCGAGTCTTTGTCGTGCCCGAATATACATATACACAAAATAGTACCAAGGAAGTGAGGCTCCGGAACAACTGGAGCGCTGCAAAGTGCTGCTAGTGAGGCTTCTAGGAACCAAAACCGTCTGTCTGCTGACCTGCGCGGCATGAAACGCAGCGTCCACAAGAAGGGACGTCAGTACGATAATGTACCGAGTATGTAAGGCATAAATGATAACGTAGTAACTGAATGTATAGTGCGAATAATAACAGAATAGATATACAGAGCTCATCCCCGTGCGAAATAACCTGTATACGTGTGTATGCCACCGTGCTTAGCCCATTTCTCGAACACGGTGTCCCGTATCCCCCGCATACTGAAAAAACGACATTTCGATGCGTATCTCTTATTTACATTCACAGACGCCGAATACATCGGCTCTCCCGCCCCCCTCCCCAACAGTGTCCCAACACTACATGTCATATATATATCATACATCGCATATACAGACGCCGCGTACGGCTCTCCCATATCCCGCGTCCGGGCATCCTGCGTCCAGGATGGAATCCAGCTGAATCAGGTGGTGGTAAAACAGTTGCCCTTCCCCTTTTCCCCATGTACATTTACATATGCATATACATATACATATACACATACATATACATATCCATGCACATTTACGTATATCATAAGGCGAGATTACCAATGAAAAGTGTCATTAAGAGGAAAACATCAAATAGGGTCATAAGGTATAGTTTCATCTACTTAGAACCTTTATAGCAGTCATTCCCTATAATAGAGTTGAGATATCAAGAAATCGTTTAACATTTCCATATATTCCTTTTTTTTATAGCAGAACATTTCGTCAACATATCTATCGTAGGCATTTTCTCATTTTTGACTCCATCGTTGTCATTATAAGATCATATTCTTCTCCTTAGTCAAGGAATCATCTTTGTCGTACTTATCATGGACGTATGTTCTTTCTTAGCATTATCGTTATCACGGTCATCGTAGACATTTTGACATTAGGATAGTGTTGTACCTATCGTTTGATAATCGGGACGAGGATCAAAAGTTTCCTTAGGATTCTACTCCAAAACAATTCAAACGAAGCGATAGGGAAAATCCGGGAACAATGGGCCCACCTCGGGCCGAATGAGATAGCGTACATAATTTACATATGTTACGTGTCATGACGTTACTTATGAGGATCTTAAAGTATTCGGGTCCTCTTTATGCAAGTTCTAGAGACTTGGGAAGGTTTTTCAACATTTTGCACATGTTCTAGTTCAATTCCACTGAATGAAAAAGGGGAAACTTAGGGTGCGGATTCCGGAGAATAGGGTTGTCCCCGAGGCTTGTATCCGACTTGGTACGTCTAAGACATGCCATAGAAAGAAGGGTAAAGCCTTACATACCTCTTTCCGCTCCTTATGCCACTCCAAATTCAAGTCGCAAATCCGCCAGAATCTACAAATTGGTCATGTTTACCAAACATGATTAGTGCCTTTAGAACTGAATTCTTAAAATAATACTTGGCTACCGACATTTCGGCAGTACCTCCCCTGTAATTACTCCATTCCACCAAGTTCAACTTGGCCAATTTCAATCAACAACAATCCGGGAATTCAACCCGGCCAAACGAACAACACAATATCAACAACCATACTAGCAATTTCCATATTCAATCCAAGTTACATGATATCAATTTACTACTTTCTTCAAAACCTTCCGACTCCAATGACACAATAGCAATCTTATAACATATTTCAACAACACTATTCTAGCATCATTATATCTCATACATGCAAGAACATAACATTCAATTCACATAATCTCCCAAAACAAGCTTCCAACTACTAATACTTCACTATGCTCATTAGGCTTTCGTTTGTAATATAAACTTCACAACACAACAACCAACATACTAAATAAAATTTGCTCACTATCTATTCACCATATCATACACATACACGGCTATATACACCATGCACACACACGGCTTCATCATGCATTCCCAACTACAATCTCTCCAAAATCATTCAACTTCCATTTTCCACATAACATTCACAACAATAACAACCAAACACAAACTAAAATAATTAAAACTGTCACGCCCCAATTTCCGAGGGACGTGATGGGCACCCGACCTCGATTTAAGGCCGAGCAAACCCGTGGACCTTTATCGCACATGTAAAATTTTTTTCAACTCTCTAACGATTAATCATAAAATACATAATAAAGCTTTCTAGTTTGACAAAATCTCGTAATTATACAAACTTTAGTACATAACACAAATTGACAAATCGGTGGAGCCGCTCACACAACGACACACTATACCCACACCACGGTACCGCAAAGTCTCTAGTACCGTCCGGAAGACACAACGTACGTACTGACTCAGTTGCTCAGAAGGAATTGGAGCTCGCCAATCATACTGGAACATCTTCAACTCATCTGTGGGTACCTGCGCGGCATGAAACGCAAATTTCCCCGAAGAACGAGGGGTCGGCACGGAAAAATGTGCGAGTATGCAAGGCCGAAAATAGCAGACAACATCATAGTCAAATCTAAAATACAAAAATATGACCGACAAAACCATCACCAGACTCAAAATACAGGATCGAACAGTATGCAACCTTAGTGATACCCGTATGTACGTGAAGCATATGTACAAAAATCGTGAACGTAATCGAGACGAGAGGGGCATACCGACGTACTCGTACAAACCCGCAATCGGAGCGACGTGCGAGTATATCAGACGGATTGTAAACAGAGCAGATGTCACACCCCAACCTTTCGAAGCCGTGTGTGACGGCACCCGACTCATCAGAGTCAAGCGAACCCTTAAACGTCAACTCAATTTTTTTTTTTTAAAACAAGAATCGAAAATTTTAAATGAAATACCAAAATCGACACGTAGCTCGAGGCATCTCAAAACATGATATATATACATACGACATAAAACAAGGCGAGCCAAAAGGGCCTCCGCCATTTCGTACAACAAAATAATGGCCGACATGGCCCAACAAGAACTATGACTCCCACACTGCTCGTACTTCTAAAGAGTATGACCCGAAAATATATACACAACATTATACCAAAACAGAACAACAGCCTCCGGGCAAGAGGTCAGTGTCGACTCTCAATACCGGCCTTCCCTACGCAAAGTCACCGGTCGCGTCCCCGAACTCGCGGGCATGAAACGCAGCCCCCGAAGAAAAGGGGTCGCACGGAATATGTACCGAATATGTAAAGCATCACCGAAGCAAG
The DNA here is from genome assembly GCF_029784015.1 of Lycium ferocissimum. Lineage (NCBI taxonomy): Eukaryota > Viridiplantae > Streptophyta > Magnoliopsida > Solanales > Solanaceae > Lycium > Lycium ferocissimum. The sequence goes on along the minus strand of NW_026717502.1, from coordinate 17,197 downwards.
AAATAGGAGAGTTCAACGATGCAAGTTTAGATTACACCAGTAAAAGTACAACAAAAGCAAGTTTAGGTTACCTCGATGAACTAAATGTTTAAGTAAAATAGTCCCTTCGGACGGCCGCTCCCGCCTAACAATAATAATGGTGGCCCCTTCGGGCATTGCCGCTTCCTAAGATAATGATAATGATGATAATAATAATAATAATAATAATAATAATAATAATAATAATAATAATAATGGTAATAATAACATTAATCTCCTTCGGGGGCCGGCCAAAGATATGCGTCTATCCCGGCCCCATCGGACACGCTCGGCCCCGACGTAAAATAATGGCCCCTTCGGGCATGCCGGCCCGACATACGTCTATCCCGGCCCCATCACACGCGTCCCCCGCATCCTAGCCCCTTCGGGCATGTCACTTTCGTGGCATACGGCTACCCCCGTCCCACGCATGCCACCGCGACATAATACTAATCCTAGTCCCTTCGGGCATATTAATAATAACAATAATAATAATAAAATATATCGCACCCCCCCTTCGGAGTGGTTTCTAAAAAGTTTTATAAAATATCACACTCCTTCGGAATGGTTTTGTACGCACCCCCTTCGGAGTGGTTTTAGAAAGCTTAAAAATAATATATACACCCTCTTCGAGTGGTTTTAAGAAAGCTTTAGAAAATAATATATCACACCCCCTTCGGAGTGGTTTATGGAAGTTTCAAGGCGATTCGATTACATTCCGGCAAGTTACGGACGTTTAAGCGTTTTTCCAACAAGATAAGAGGTTACTAGTTCAATTGCACTGAATGAATAGTGCTCCATTTCAGGATTGGATTTCGATGGCTCGTAATAACCCCGAGGCTCAAATTCAAGCCTAGTATACCTAAGACATGCCAAAAGAAGCGGAAGGAATAGCTTTACATACCTTACGGGTGCCTTATGCTCCTTGAGCTCAATTCCCCGTTTCGTCCTGAATCTACAAATGGTCACCTTTACCAGTTACTATTCATGGTGAGTTAGCATTTTTATAACAAGTTCATACTTGACTACCGAAATTTCGCACTTCCCCCTATAAATACGACACCCCCGAGATTCAACTCGGCTCAAAACAACCAACAACAACCCAACAACAACATCAATAATATCAACAATCACAATAGAACACACAACTAGTCTTCCTTTACATAATGCATTCATTCTCATTCCAACTTCACACTTCCAACTTCATGTCAACGCTTTCATATATTCATTTACTAATCCAAAACCATTCAAATATAATTCGGAGACATTTCATATCGTTATTACAAAATATTCACAAAATATACAATATATACAAACTTTCCATCAAATCATAATCCATCCAAAATTTCTAATTTCCAACATACATACCCTTAATATATTTTATGTCCCAATTTCATCAACCATAATCATGATTCACATCTTTCCTCCACATTTACATAAAACTTTATGAACACACTAAATTCTCCATAATGACATACATGCAAATTTCAATGCCAATTCGAATCACTTATGGCTTATTTACGTCACAAATGTTATACAACACAACTAACAAACTAAATAAAATCAACTTCACCCCTTCCTCCAATATGGCTCACGGCCTCAAACACACACACACACACCACACGGCCATGCATGCACACGCCATAATTTTCATGATTTCCATCCAACTTCATGCACTCTAACATCCATAAATCGTCTATAACATAAAGGAAACAAGAAATCCCTTACCTTTTTCTCCAAATTTCAACCCGCCGCAAACGTAGTTCTTTCGCTTAACCAATTATATCACGTCGAAGAGCTCCTTGAGCTTGTTAAGAATTCAAAAAGAACAAGATTTTTGGATCAGGGATGGAGGCTCCAAGAATTTTTCTTCCTTTTCTTTCTTTTTTTTTTTCCTCTTGGCCGATTGCTTTCTCTTGGCTTGTTCTTGATTTTTCTTTTTTTTTCTTGAAGTTTCTAAGGATAGCCATGCTTATATAATTGGCACATGCAAAAAATTTAATAAACTTGTGGGTTTGGGCCATTTTTTCCAAGGCCTTGGCCGGCCACTTTTCTAGATTTGGGCCTCTTTTTCTTATTTTTTTTTGAGCCCAACTAGCTAGAATCTTATTTTTGCAATTTCCTCGAAACAAATTTCCGAGATTCCAATTTTGCCCTTGGCCCTCTCCAATGTTCTCGTGTCAACACTTTCCATAAGTGACAACATACACTTCACATACATTAATTCTCATACTCAGAGTCAGACGTACAGAGATGTGTCAGAGTAACATGTCCCGGCCCTCCTGTGAGGGACTCGGTGGATAGACTCATAAATGTATGTCAAAGTCATGGATCACAGATGCATACAACGTGTCCCGGCCCTCTGAGGAGGGACTCGGTAAATAGGATCATATAACGGATTCATAAGTCATATATGCAAATAGCATGTCCCGGCCCTTTGTTAAGGGACTCGGTGAAGTAGAATCATGCATATCAGAATCATGTGCCAAGTATACATAACGTGTCCCGGCCCTATCGCGGGTCTCGGTGAATAATCATAATATGCCATCCCGGCCACCATCCCGTACCATCAAATCATAAATGTACATACGGATAACGTGTCCCGCCCGCAAGTACGAGGGACTCGGTAATAATGCGAGAAAGTGCACGATAACATGTCCTGGCCCGGACTCGGTGAATCGAATCGTATCGTAACGTACACACGAGATCATAACATGCCACCCGGCCCGGGACTCGGTGAAAGATACATTGAGCCTTGCACGAGCGAGTAGTGCGAAACATATGCATATAAAATCCGGACTCGACAAACGAATATTCTTACCGATATCCGAGGCTCGGAGCAAATTTCGATCGGTCTCTACCAAACGTTGGAATTATCACATCGGGACGCTAAGGCGTATCATATTGGGTGGTCGAAGCATATTATATCGAACGGACATTCCGACGCAAATCCGAATCGTTCACGAAGTCGTGACGTTAAACTTACGGAGCTTCCGGAGAACGTAGGTGATGACATACCCGGTACCATACGGACGGACACGTATACATATCCAAGCACACACGTACGTACATACATAAGGAGGGTAATAGGAATTGTGGGCCCACTTCGCACAAAATCGAGATAACATACGAGGTTAGGAATGTTCATACTTACGTAACTCCTTTAGTCACGTAACCTTCTTATACTTATTCATTAACCAAACATACACAACTTAATGATACTAACATAATCACATATGACATAAATCGAATCATAAACGTACTCGAGAGACCAAGAGCGGATTTTCCCCAAATACACATTATGTCACAACTTAACGGTTCTAGGACATGCCATAAAAGAAAAAGGTAAGCCTTACATACCCGTGTCGCGACCAACCGCTTACGCTCGTCCGTCCAACTTGTTAATCTACATTCAGAGGATTCATCCATTCATTAGATTTGTTGTCACATACTTGCCTTAACCCTTCAAACACGTTCACTTATATTCTGCCGAAATTTCGGCAGCATCTCCCCTGTAAACGTACCAACCCCGAGAATATGGCTCGGCTCCGAATCAACAACAACAACAAATCCGGGAATTTGACCCGGCCAAACCATCAACAATCAAATCAACCATCATAATAGCAACATTAATAAATGGTCCAAAATGCATTTTAACACTAACAATTCCTTTCTTCACAACTTGCCAATGTTCCATTTATTCAAACAAACACCATACATTCAAATTAATACCAATGATCATATATCCAAATATTTTTCCGAGGCCATTCAAACACGATTCAAGAACACCTTGAACAATTTATACAATATTTCAAACATCCCGAACAATGCCCCAAGTCACCCGAATACCTTCCAAATCAGCCCGCACGGATTCAACTTCAACACGGGATCATTAAACTTCGTTTTTACCTCATAAATTTTATAACGACGACAACCAAAGCGCTAGGTAACCTTGGTTCCACACGGCTGCCCCAAAACAGCCCCCACACACGGCTAATATCAACATGTAGGATTTCATGATTTTCATTAGTTTCAACACGTTTCAACCACAACCAAAACACTAAATAAACATTGGTTCGACATTTCTATACAACACACACACACATACACGGCCAGGTCTTAACATACCAATATGCATGTATTTCATGAACTTCATTCATTTTTTTGTACATCACAACATATATAAATCATCCGTAACAACAACTAGAATACTAGTTAAATTCAATGCATTCCTTGTGTACCAACACCCTCACTCACGGCCACACACACCAACATACAATCTTTCATGATATTCATCCATTTTCACATCATAACACATCCAAAACATCCATAAAACATGTACAAGACAATTGAATCATACCTTTCCTTTCACTTCTTTCCTTTCTCGGCTAGACTTGCTTTTTGCAAGACGAGTGATTTCCTTCTTCCAACAATTATTCCACGTCGACGAGGGCCTTCCGCTTAGCATGAAAACATAAAGAAACAAATTTTGCGGGATCAAATTGGAGGGGCCGGTTTCGGCCAGCCCTTTTTTCCGTTTCTCCATTTTTTTTTTTTTGCTTTCTTTCTTTCTTTCTTTCTCTCTTCTCTTAATTAAAAAGATGACAAGACCATACATATATATATATATATAGCAAGCATGTGAGGGGCACATGCCCCTCCCTCTAGATTTTTCTTTTATTTTTTTCCTTCTTTTCTTTTTCTAGACTTTTCTTCATTTCTCCTTTCATGACTTCTCTAGAATGGATGTGAAATTACTATTTTGTCCCTCGTCTTTCCACAAAATTACCAAAATGCCATTTTGCAAATTTTCCATTTTTGCCCCTCGACTTTTCTCAATATTCCGATTTTACCCCTAACCTTCCACATTATTTCCATTGGCCATTTTACAAATTTCTCTTTTACCCTCGACCTTTCTAAGTATTTCCATACCAATAATCGTCAAAAATAATTTTTATAACGACGTACACATGCAAATAATTTTTGGAAGTTGTCTCGCCCTTGACTTTCCGCGGCGACCTTGAAATTTTCAAACGTACAAAATGTGGGCTATAACATCCTCCCCCCCTTTAGAACATTCGTCCTCGAATGTTCAACCGACCTTATGGGGTCTTGTAACACTTCGGGAGGGGTTTCTTTTGCACCCACGGTCTTCTTTCCAAAATCTTACCCGTACATCATAGCAAAATTCCTCATTGTAAATTTTCCCTTCATTTTCAGTCGATACCCTCACATGCGAGATATCATACACATCCATATACATATGCACCTATCGCTAGTATCAACTAACCCACAGGATACTTCCAGACACTATTCAAGCCTATCCTGATTCCAGAACTGTAACGTACTTCCTGTTCCTTTTTCAGCCTTGCCTGTGGCATTTTCTATGACCTGTTGTGGTTTCCAATCATTCCGTACATATTTAATTTCTTTTAGACCACCCTGGATTTTCGTTTGTCTCTTATACTCAAATTCATGAAATTTCTTCATACTTCCCAGGGGGTCACCCATCATGAGATTGCTCTTGCCTGAGCACGCTTAACTTTGAAACTTTAGTAAATTCCGGTGCCTTAAGGCCGATATAATCGCGTAAATTTTCTCGTACGACCTTCATTGCATGATTCGGGGCAGGTGAAAGTCTTACATACTCCGGAACACGTCCATAGCACGTCCTTTTCTGCAAAATTACTGTTTTACCCTTTTCCGTCCTTACCATTCCGAACCTGCCCACAGACAATTCCCAACAACACCTCACAGATCATACCACCTCATATCAGACCACGTTACGTCGTATAATATCATGTCATGCCAAATCATAGCCATACAGGGCTTCCGGTTTCTGATAACAGAACAAATATGTCAAAACTCACCTTCGTAACTTTCCATATCCTCATTTGTCTCCTTTCGCCGTATGTAAGGCTTACATGTGGGATCTGGTTTCCCTATGACTGGGCTCTATCGCACGATCTTATGACAGAAAGAAGGTCAACAATCCCTAGATGCCCCGTAGTCTCCTGTTTATAAATGTGGCCGGCTTCACACTATAAACAGGACCCTACCGGACACGACTCTGCAGACAGCCCTTAGACCGACCTCGCTCTGATACCACTCTGTCACGCCCCAATTTCCGAGGGACGTGATGGGCACCCGACCTCGATTTAAGGCCGAGCGAACCCGCAGACCTTTATCGCACATGTAAATTTTTTTTTTTCAAATCTCTAACTGATTAATCATAAAATACATAATAAAGCTTTCTAGCTTGACATAATCTGTAATTATACAAACTTTATTACAAACACAAATTGACAAATCGGCTGATGGAGCCGCTCACACAATCGACACACTATACCCACACCACCGTGCTCGCAAAGTCTCTAGTACCGTCCGTAAGACACAACGTACGTACTCGGACTCGGCGGTTGCTCCGAAGGAATTGGAGCTCGCCAATCATACCGGAACATCTTCAACTCATCTCAGTGGGTACCGCGCGGCATGAAACGCAGCCCCCGAAGAACGGGGGTCGCACGGAAAATGTACCGAGTATGCAAGGCCGTAAAATATAAACAACATCATAGTCAAATCTAAAATACAAAAATATGACCGACAAAACCATCACCGTACTCAAAATACGACCGAACAGTACAGAACCTTAGTGATACCCGTAAGTACGGGAGCATAACGTACAAAATCGTAGACGAATCGAGAGGTACGAGAAGGCATACCGGACGTACTGACAAACCCGCAATCGGAGCGGACGTACGCAGTATATCGACGGATTGTAAACCCGTAATCACGGTCGCAAAAGTACGGAGGTATATCGACGATTCGTGTTCCGAGTCGGATGTAGTGAGATATGTCGGACAGATTCATACGTCGAGTCGAGACGTACGAGAGATATGTCGTAGTAACATGTCCCGCCCTCCCGTGAGGGACTCGGTGGATAGACTCATAAATGTATGTAAAGTCATGGATCACGGCATACAACGTGTCCCGCCCTCTTTAGGAGGGACTCGGTAAATAGGATCATATATCGGATTCATAAGTCATATATGCAAATAATGTCCCGCCCTTTGTTAAGGGACTCGGTGGATAGACTCATGCATATCAGAATCATGTGCCAAGTATACATAACGTGTCCCGGCCCTCTACTGCGGGTCTCGGTGAATAATCATAATATGCCATCCTGGCCACCATCCCATACATCAAATCATAATATCATAAAATAACGTGTCCCGGCCCGCAAGTACGAGGGACTCGGTGAACAATGCAGAGAGTGCACGATAACATGTCCCGGCCCGGACTCGCGTGAATCGAATCGTATCGTAACGTACACACGAGATAACATAACATGCCCGGCCCGGGACTCGGTGAAAGATACATTGAGCCTTGCACGAGCGAGTAGTGCGAAACATATGCATATAAAATCCGACTCGACAAACGAATATTCTTACCAATATCCGAGGCTCAAAACAAGTTTCGATCGCCCTACCAAACGTTGGATTATCACATCGAACGCTAAGAACGTATCACATCGGGTGGTCGAAGCATATTATATCGAACGGACATTCCGACGCAAATCCGAATCGTTCACGAAATCGGGACGTTAAACTTACGAGCTTCCGGAGAGAACGAGGTGACAGACATACCCGGCTACCATACGGACGGACATATCCGGTTACCACACGTACGTACATACATAAGGAGGGTAATAGGAATTGTGGGCCCACTTCGCACAAAATCGAGATAACATACGAAGTTAGAATGTTCATACTTACGAACTCTTTTAGTCACGTAACCTTCTTATACTTATTCATTAACTCAAACATACACAACTTAATGATACTAACATAATCACATATGACATAAATCGAATCATAAACAGACTCAGAGACCAAGAGCGGATTTTCCCCAAATACACATTATGTCACAACTTAACGGTTCTAGGACATGCCATAAAAGAAAAAGGTAAGCCTTACATACCTGTGTCGCGACCAACCAGTTACGCTCGTCCGTCCAACTTGTTAATCTACATTCAGGAGGATTCATCCATTCATTAGATTTGTTGTCACATACTTGCCTTAACCCTTCAAACACGTTCACTTATATTCTGCCGAAATTTCGGCAAAGATCTCCCCTGTAAACGTACCAACCCCGAGAATATGGCTCGGCTCCGAATCAACAACAACAACAAATCCGGGAATTTGACCCGGCCAAACCATCAACAATCAAATCAACCATCATAATAGCAACATTAATAAATGGTCCAAAATGCATTTTAACACTAACAATTCCTTTCTTCACAACTTGCCAATGTTCCATTTATTCAAACAAACACCATACATTCAAATTAATACCAATGATCATATATCCAAATATTTTTCCGAGGCCATTCAAACACGATTCAAGAACACCTTGAACAATTTATACAATATTTCAAACATCCCGAACAATGCCCCAAGTCACCCGAATACCTTCCAAATCAGCCCGCACGGATTCAACTTCAACACGGGATCATTAAACTTCGTTTTTACCTCATAAATTTTATAACGACGACAACCAAAGCGCTAGGTAACCTTGGTTCCACACGGCTGCCCCAAAACAGCCCCCACACACGGCTAATATCAACATGTAGGATTTCATGATTTTCATTAGTTTCAACACGTTTCAACCACAACCAAAACACTAAATAAACATTGGTTCGACATTTCTATACAACACACACACATACACGGCCAGGTCTTAACATACCAATATGCATGTATTTCATGAACTTCATTCATTTTTTTGTACATCACAACATATATAAATCATCCGTAACAACAACTAGAATACTAGTTAAATTCAATGCATTCCTTGTGTACCAACACCCTCACTCACGGCCACACACACCAACATACAATCTTTCATGATATTCATCCATTTTCATGCATCATAACACATCCAAAACATCCATAAAACATGTACAAGACAATTGAATCATACCTTTCCTTTCACTTCTTTCCTTTCTCGGCTAGACTTGCTTTTTGCAAGACGAGTGATTTCCTTCTTCCAACAATTATTCCACGTCGACGAGGGCCTTCCGCTTAGCATGAAAACATAAAGAAACAAATTTTGCGGGATCAAATTGGAGGGGCTGGTTTCGGCCAGCCCCCTTAGCCGAGCTTCTCCATTTTTTTTTTTTGCTTTCTTTCTTGCTTTCTTTCTCTCTTCTCTTAATTAAAAGATGAAGACCATCTATGTATATATATACTTAGCAAGCATGTGAGGGGCACATGCCCCTCCCTCTAGATTTTTCTTTTATTTTTCCCTTCTTTTCTTTTTCTAGACTTTTCCTCATTCCTCCTTTCATGACTTCTCTAGAATGGATGTGAAATTACTATTTTGTCCCTCGTCTTTCCACAAAATTACCAAAATGCCATTTTGCAAATTTTTCATTTTTGCCCCTCGACTTTTCTCAATATTCCGATTTTACCCCTAACCTTCCACATTATTTCCATTGGCCATTTTACAAATTTCTCTTTTACCCTCGACCTTTCTAAGTATTTCCATACCAATAATCGTCAAAAATAATTTTTATAACGACGTACACATGCAAATAATTTTTGGAAGTTGTCTCGCCCTTGACTTTCCGCGGCGACCTTGAAATTTTCAAACGTACAAAATGTGGGCTATAAGGATAAATCGGTATCCCCGTCGTGCCGCGACGTTAAATAAAGTTCTTCTTGGGAGGCAACCCAAGCTTAGATTTCTGTATTTTTCTTTACTTATTTTGTTTTTCTATTTCAGCAGTGTTCTGGACTATTTGATAGGCGTTGAGTGTACAGGAGCTGAAACTCAGGAAATTGGCAAACTGGAATCATAATGCATATTGACGAAACTGTCGAAATTCGACGGTCCCGTCGATACGGCGGTCTGCAAAGCTGGGGTTCTGAGAGTTAGCAACTTGCAACTCTCAGGTATGTCTACAGACTGGGTAAGTCAACAAACCATGATTACTTAACCTATGCTTCATTCTCACCATGCATGTTATAGTACATTCCACATCAGTACATGCCCCATGTTGATTTTTAGCAAGCCACGTGGTACGCTCGGTCACATGCAGCAAGGTACCGAGTGCCGTGTTATGCACAATCCATGGTTCGGGGCGTGACAAGGGGTAAATCATACTTGGACATAATTAAAAACCCCATTTCGAGTTTAGACCCCTTATTCACATATTTTGAGCTCTAGACCTCCGCTTAAGGAGATTTTTGATGATATATGCTAGATTCATCTAGTGAATAAGTTTATAACCTCCTTTTTACCTTGATGTCATTAATTAGTAGGGATTTCCACCTTAGAAATCATGAATTAAGGAGGGGACTTGGGAGATTATGAACCCTAAGTTAGACTTTGAGAATTCTTGATTTAAGCATGAATTTGATGATGGATTTGGTTCATTTTTGGGATATAGACTCCATGAATGTTAGGTAAACTAATTTTGGATCGAATTTCTTATTTTGCCCTTTTTGGTTCGAAATCCTATTTTGGGTGTGTTTTTGGGTTCGGAACTAAGGTATAGCTTTATGGGTATCATTGGATTTGTATGACTTCATAGCATAATAATTTGACCATATTGAATTCATTTTTGCAATGACATTATGGTTTTGACCTTTGGGGTTTATAACGGGGTTTTGAGTGGATTTTCTAGACCCAAATATTTATTAAGGCAATATGGGTATCGATTAACTCGTATTCGTATGTATAGTCCATGTTTTGACAGATTGGGATCGGTCGGAGGCTCTACGGAAGGGCAAGACTCTGCTATGATTGTTGGGTTCTTATTCCAGGCATGTTGAGACTATAAACCTTAACTTAAGCGTTATGGTTCGTTTAAGTTGGACTAATAAGAGGAGATAATGAGGTGTCGAAAGGGGGTTCCGATACTCGTGAGGTGACGAGCTCTTGTATCGGGTACGGGTGCCATAATAAGGGTTTTTGTGTAATTTTAATTGTATAGTCCGGTCTGAATGCCATGCTTTGGGCATTTACTGCTTTCTATGCTTATTACCTATCTCATTGTGATTATGTGTTTTCATCACTCCTAAGTACACATTTAAAAGTGGAAAAGACCTAAATATTGAGTCTTTATTGCTTAGCTTGATTTCTTACTACTGTGCATGCCATATTCGTGCTGTTTATTTTATCTCGTGAGCATTTGAGGATACCTGTGTAAAGTCCGAGAGGAAATAGATACGGATGGAGTGATGCTAGTGATATGAGCCAGATTGGACAAGTGATAGGTAATGTGAGCCTACGGGCTGTGTTTGATGATTTGGAAGCCTGAGAAGCTAGGAACCCGAAAGGAAACAATTCTAGGTTGATATATGGGCCTCGCGAGTCTCGCATAGGTCACGATTCGTTATAGTTCGAACGTGTGCCTACTGGGAGATGGAAAAGGCCTTTTATTGCATTGCATTGCATTTCATATCATATTACCTCATTGATTACTTAGTTGTGATTTGTTGCGCCTCTCGTTTTCGTTGTAAGAAAGTCTATGGCTTCCTAGTTTTTTATACCCTTAGTATGGAGATTTGTACCCGAGTTTTTTGAGATATTAAGTGCCCTACCTTGTGTATACCGAAGTACAAGTATATGTTCCTTAAAATACGATAGGATTAGAAGTTAAATGAATCGAATCGTTGTGAGTCGGAGCAACTAAGGGAACCAGGAAACCAGTCCTCTTTGAAGGTGCAAAGGGACGGTCCGTCGATATGTCGACGATGCATCCTTTCCCGCCGTCAACATGCCTAGGCCCCTGAACTCTTGGTGGCAGAACGACGGAGCAGAGTTGACGGTCGTCGATGTGTTGACGAATCGTCGACCCGGAGGCGCTAGAGCCTCATTCCACTTACTATATATTGAGCCCCATATGTTTTCCTCTTCATTTTTCACTTCCTCAACTAGAGATAAACCCTAATATATTCCTCCCAAAATTTTCCAACATATTAATGAAGTTTTAGCAAGATCCGAGCCTCGTGAACCCAAGTTAGTGAAGAGAAAGTTGTTCCTAGGGTTCTATTGAAGTTGTTGAGCTTAAGAATTTGATTTGAAGCTTGATTGTTGGAGTTGTAGTTCCTTCAAGGTATGTCTATGATTCTTATCTTTGTTATTGAGTTAATTACCAAGAGTTTTAGTTGTTTAAAGTGAAGAAAACATAGTTATGGAAGCGGTATGTTAATTGAGTTTAAGCTAAGACTAGGGGCTGTTTTGGGAGATATTTTGGGATGGAATTGAGTATATTTCGATATGTAGATATTGGTATTGTTGTTTTTGATGTTGTTGTAGATGTTTGGGTTGAATTGGAAATTGAGGGATTGTTAAGTTTGCAGAGGAGATGCTGTCCGAATTCCGTTAAGTTATGAACTAGTTTAAAGGTTGGAATATAAGTGGTCTAAACTAATAGTTGGCATACTTGATCTTGTCTGTAGATTTGTCAAGCCCAGGACATAAGCATAGTTAGCTGGAGGAGCCGATAAGGTATGTTAAGGATGTCCCTTTCTTTCATGTTGGTATGGTCCTTATGATTCGAACGAAAGAAGTAAATGAGCGAGTTCCAAAGACTATTCCTTGATTGTATAGGATTCACTATATCCTTGATTTCATATGTTCCATATCTATAGCTTCCAGAGATTGATTATATTGACATACTAGCATCTTATGTTACCCCGAGGAGTTCAGAGTATCCTTTTACGAGTCTTTCATGCTATATATATATATATATACAACTATTTTCTTACACCGCGTCACACTATAGTCGGCCTGGCAGGCACGTAAATGTGCACACCACTGCAGTGGGCAGATTATGAAATTACCCCGGACGCGGGATGACATGATATATGGATCGGACTGTACATTCCACAGTACCAGCAGTTATACTATGATACATGTATATGATTTTGGAAAGAACGCATGCATATCATACACCACAGAGGCACTTTTAGTTATACAGAGTACATAGACACTTATAGAGATTAGATTAGCTTCCATGTTTTAGCTATCTTTCATGATTCTTATGTACATGTTGTTCTTATGCCTTACATACTCGTTACATTATTCATACTGACTCCCCTATTGCTTGAGGGGCCATGTTCATGCCTGCAGGTTCAGGTAGACAGAGAGATGATCCAACTCAGTAGGACTTCCACCGAGCAGTAGTCAGTGCGCTCCACTTGGTTTGGAGCTACAGTCTATTTTTAGTATGCTATTTTTTTTGCCATGTATATACGGGTATGACAGGGCCATGTCCTATCCTCTCTCACTTTGTACTCTATTAGAGGTCCAGAGACAATTGTATATAGTTGATGTTATGTAGCCTCGTCGGCTCTTATTTTGTTGTACAGATATGTAGCAACCTCAGTCGGCTTGCACTGTTATTTTCCATATATATCTATATATATATAAATATATATATATATATATATACAAGTGGTTGTGCGTTCTTGATGTAAGAGTTCATGATGTTTTTCTTACAGAGTCAGTATAGTTCAGTTATAAGTCATTATAGGCCACCTCGTTGTTCAGTGAGATCTAGGTATGACTATAAGGGTGTCTGGTTGATAGAGGTCAGGCACTCATCATGACTCATCGGCTTGGGTCGTGACAGAAGTGGTATCAGAGCAGTTTTGTCCTAGGGTTGTCTATAGGCCGTGTCCAATAGAGCCTTGTTTATGGGTGTGTTGTGCACCACACTTATAGAAAGGAGGCTGCAGGACATTTAGGATGTTGTCATTCTTTCTATCATAGATAGTGCGATAGAGTCGTGTAGTAAGAGTTCACCTTCTAATAACTTGTTATGTTTTCAGCGATGCCTCAAAAGAAAGCTACAGTTTCCCAGAAGGGCAAAACAGTGACTGGAGAGGCTACTAGTCGTACTCCCCACTACCGTGCTCGGTGGCCGGCTCGAGTGAGACCCATCTCAAACTTCTCATCCGCATTAGAGAAGTTTCGCAGGGTGCCACCCCCCACAAAGACTTGTCTTAGTGCCTCTAATCCCTTAGCCGGCATCCGATCGGTGCCCGGCCGGCGTAGCGAGTTGGCTTTGATCAAGCTAAATCAGCCAGCGGAGGATCAAAAATTTCTTGGTTCAGATCCCTCTAGAATTCTCTGGAGGGCCGGCAACATGGACCCCCGCAGACTTTATCGATGCGCATGTAGAGGACTTTGAGGGTCATGCATGCTAATGAGGTTGAGTCAGTGGAGTTGGCTTCTTATAGGCTCCGTGATATAGCAGTGCAGTGGTACCAGACTTGGAAGTTATCTAAGGGAGAGAATGGCCCTCCAGCGGTTACTGAAGAGTTTTCGTAAGCCTTTATCCACCATTATTTACCGCAGAGGTTCGGCGGCCCGACCAACAGGTTCTTGCTTATTTAGGCAACATGAGGTTCGATAACACAAGGTGTGCTCTTTGATTCATTGTCTAGCTATGCCCTATCTGTGGTGACCGAGATGGAGGATCGAGTTCATCATTTTGTGATCAGTTTAGGGCCACATCTTATTGATAAGTGTATGACAACTGCATTACAGCTAGGTATAGATATTTCTCGTATACAGGCATATGCACAGAATCTGGAGGACCGTAAGCGTCAGCGGAGGACAGAGTGTGAGTGTGACCGAGGCCATGGAAAGAGAGATAGATCCTTCAATACTGTTGGAGAGTTTAGAGGAGGACAGAGACAACAGAATTCCCGGTATCCACCATTCAGCGACGAGTGCACCGCCGCGATTTTCGGGCCAGAGATTTGATCGATCTTTTTATTTCGGAGAGGGTCAGAGTTTAGAGCTTTGGGTTTTCATTATAGATTGGATTTAGGCCAGATGATATCACCTTTTCCATGGTGTGACCAGTGTGGTAGACTACATACTGGACAATGCCGATTAGGATCAGATGCTTGTTGTGTTTGTGGCCGACCAGGTCATGTGATGAGAGAGTGTCCATCAAGGGGTGGTGTAGGTATTATTCAGCCTACAGGGTCTGTAGCTGGTTCTTCTTCATCTGTACGCCCTCCAGGGCAAGGTTCTTAGACACTAGCTAGATGTGGTAGAGGAAGAGGTGGTGCATATAGCTCGAGCGGTTCTCAGAATCGCATCTATGCATTAGCCGGTTGACTGGATCATGAGTCTTCTCCTGATGTTGTTACAGGTATATTATCACTTTTATCCTATGATGTATACGCAGTGATTGACCTAGGATCTACTTTATCATATGTTACTCCGTTTGTTGCTGGTAAATTTGGGATAGAGCCTGAGTCGATTAAACTTTTTGAGGTGTTTACACCAGTTGGTGACCCAGTCATAGCTAGGAGAGTATATCGAGGTTGTGTAGTTATAGTTTGTAATCATCATACCATAGCAGACTTGATTGAGTTGGATATGATCGATTTTGATGTTATTATAGGTATGGACTGGTTGGCTTCTTACTACGCTAATGTTGATTATAGGACGAAGGTGGTTCGGTTCCAGTTCCCAGATGAGCCAGTTTTAGAGTGGAAGGATAATACTCTTCGCTGAGGGTAGGTTTATTTCCTACCTTAAGGCAAGTAAGATGATCTGAAAAGGGTATATTTATCATTTGGTTCGGGTTCAGGATATGCAGGCAGAGTCACTGACCCTTCAGTCTATTCCTGTGGTTAATGAGTTCCCAGAGGTAGTTCCAGATGAGCATCCAAGCATTCCGCCAGAGCGGGAGATTGATTTCACTATTGATCTATTACCAGATACTCAGCCGATATCCATTCCTCCTTATAGAATGGAACCTGCAGAATTGAAAGAATTGAAGGAGCAATTGAGGGATCTACTTGAGAAGGGCTTCATTAGACCCAGTACATCACCGTGGGGAGCGCCGATTTTATTTGTAAGAAAGAAGGATGGCTCTTTGTGAATGTGTATTGATTACAGACAATTGAATAAAGTGACTATAGTATCCGCTTCCGAGGATTGATGATTTATTTAATCAGCTGCAGGGTGCCAAATACTTTTCGAAGATAGACTTGAGATCACAGGATCATTAGGTTAGGGTGAAGGAGGAAGACATTTCGAAGATGGCATTCAGGACTAGATATGGGCACTATGAGTTTCGTGTTATGTCATTCGGGTTAACGACTGCTCCAGCTGTGTTTATGAACCTAATGAATTGTGTATTCAGACCTTTTTCGGATCTCTTCATGATCGTATTTATAGATGATATTCTGGTTTATTCACCGTTAGAGGTTGAGCATGCAGATCATCTACATACAGTGCTTAGAGTTCTTGGAGACAGAGAGTTATATGCGAAATGTTCTAAGTGTGAGTTCTAGCTGAACTCTGTGGCTTTTCTTGGCCACATTATTTCAGATGAAGGGATTAGAGTGGATACTCAGAAGATCGAGGCTGTAAGGGATTAGCCAAGACCCATGACACCGATAGCGATACGTGGTTTCTTGGGTCTGGCAGGGCATTAGAGGCGGTTCGTAGAGGGTTTTTCTTCTCTTTTAGCCCCACTAACCAAGCTTACTCAAAAATCAGCTAAGTTCCAGTGGACGGATGCATGTGAGCAGAGTTTTCAGATATTAAAAGACAAGTCGACTTCAACACCCATCTTGACTCTTCCAGAGGGAACAGATGGCTATATGATATATTGTGATGCTTCAGGTATACAGTTGGGATGTGTATTGATGCAACATGACAAAGTTGTTGCTTATGACTCTAGACAGCTGAGGAAGCACGAGAAGAATTATCCAACCCACGATCTTGAGTTGGCTGCAGTAATCCATGCCCTGAAAATGTGGAGGCACTATCTATATGGTGTCTATGTTGATATTTATACCGACCATAAGAGCCTCCAGTACATCTTTAAGCAGAAGGACTTGAACTTACGACAGAGGCGATGGCTAGAGTTGCTAAAAGATTATGATGTTTATATTTTGTACCATCTTGGGAAGGCAAATATGGTAGCTGATCCTCTTAGCCGTAAGTCTATGGGTAATTTATCACATGTGCAGCGGTGTCTATCCTTCCTCCCGAATAGCTAGGCATAAATCACACCCCGGGTAGCGAACCCAGCCGTGGCCACTCTTCCTCCTGAATGGCTAGGCAATAACACACTAGGATCCATAGTGGCTACCCTTCCTCCCGAGTAGCTAGGCCAAACCCAACAACAAAG
>NW_026717501.1:0-15220 GCF_029784015.1 Lycium ferocissimum | reverse complement strand
AAAAGGATATAAATTCTTACCTTTCCTTCTTAATCCTTCACTTGGCTAGAATTTGCACCTATATGAATATAAGCTTCCTTGCTCCACCAATCACCCCACTTTGCTTAGGACCCTTCAAGGAGTTGTTTGGCTAGAGAAACAAGTTGGAACTCTTCTCTTTTTTTTTTTTTTTTTTTTCGGTTTCTTTCTCAAAGTGGCCGAATGGCCATGTCTCTTTTCTCCTTCTTTCTTTTGTTCTTATTTTCTTGAAATTTCTAGAGAGTTATGGGATGATTTAGAAGACTTAGTCTTCTTTTAATTCCCATAAATTTTAATCCACATGGGCTTGGCCCATCAAGCAAGGTGGACGGCCAACTTTTGCCCAAATGATCAAGCCCACTTTTTTTTTTTTTGTCATGCAATTCATGAAAAATTATTTTCCAAATTCCAAATTTACCCTTCGTCTTCCTCCATAATTCCACGAAACATATTGCGAATTTTCCTTTATGCCCTTGGCCTTTCTTACTAATTCCGCTTCTAAATGCTTCATGAGCCATTCATATGCTTAACAAAATAAAAATAGGGCCTTGCTTGTCGTCCTCCCGCAATTGTCTTGAATTATCCGATTGCACAAAATGCGGGATATAACATATGATATGATACTATTTTTACTATAAAAGTTAGCAGGCATGACTCCACCTTAAGAGGCAATCCGTTACAGGTTTGCTCTTCATCTTATGCTCCTTTATTTCTTTTTTTATGCTGTTATACATGCCTTACATACTCAGTACATTGTTCGTATAGACGTTCTTTCTTTTATGGACGTTGCGTTCATGCCCGCAGGTAGCCAGGGAAATGGCACAGACGCTTAGGAGCTTATTTCAGCTGACTTGCAGGAGCACTCCACCACTCCAGAGTTGTCGCCCATTGGTATATTCTTCTGTGTACAAATTGGGGCATGGCGGGGTCTTTTCCCGTCCTTATGATTTCAGTATTCCAGTTAGAGGCTCAAAGATACTCATGTGTGGGTTGTAGATGTGTAACATCCCGTAAATTCGAGTTAGGTGTGAATGTGTAAAAATTTATTGTTAAGATGATACTATACCTATATGAATCCATTCTTGATGAATTCGTATGGAAGATGATCGTTTTGAAGTGAAACCAACAATTGAAGTTCTTAGGGGCTCTTAAATTCGCCTAAATTTTGGTAGGTCTATCTTCTGGGCGATTTTCATGAAAATATGTTGCGAATTTGGAACAACTTCCTTAATGAAAGTTGTAGATATTTGCAATAGCTTTCCAATGGTAGGTCGCCCATCCGAAGTTAAGTTATGTACAAAATTTTATGATCATTTTACTGAGCGAAGGTCAATTGTCGAAAAAGAAAAAAATGTGCTGGGTCCGCCACAGAAGAAATCAGCTGCATAACAAAATAAAAACATGATCAGGTGCTGAATCCACAACGCAGACTCAGAACGGATCGGGAATTATTTTCTGATTTCGAATTTTCTTTAAGTCCTACTTTGTTGTGTTATTTCCCACTTCGTTTTAAATTAATATTTCTGAGTAAAAGAACCCTAGAAAAGTCTCTCTAACCCTAAGGTGAGTTCTCACTCAATATTGATCATTCCTACACCATATACATCCCTCTTGATAGCAAATTATCTCTCTAAAACCCTAAGTTCTTGTATTTTCAAGAAGAAGAAGATAGGGGCGTGTGGAATTCGTCTGTGATTGTTGAACCTTGGGAATTCAATTTAGTAGCTTTTTAGCAGGATTAAGGCATGTCTCATTAAAAATAAAATCCTTTTTGAATATAAAGGTAATTTATATGTCTCTTTTGCGAACTCTCTTGAAAGATTGATTCTTTATAAAAGCATGTTTTGAATGATATGATGAATTGGTTTTACATTCTAGAAATCTATTACATGCTTTGATTAATGGTTAATGTGCGTGAGGGGACGAGCCCACATTAAACCTAGATTGTAACAAACCCTATATATGTATAAGATATTATGAATGTTTTCCTCTATGAGAGATGCTTAGTGATGATGGTTAATTGTTGGTATTGATGATTTTACAAAGGAACTATGACAAAGTAATCTTGTTCAAAGAAGTGGAAACATTCTCATGATTATCTATGAAATTATGGATTTTCGTAATGGCTTAATGAGCTTTAATGCTATTTGATGGTGTGACTACTTTGAGATAAATTGTGAATTGGCTTTTATGCTATGAACTTTGTTGTTATGTTTGGCCTAGCTACTCGGGAGGAAGGGTAGCCACTACGGATCCTAGTGTAATAATGCCTAGCCATTCGGGAGGAAGAGTGGCCACTTCCGGGTTCGCTACCTGGGGTGTGATTATGCCTAGCTATTCGGGAGGAAGGATAGCCACCACTGAATTTCATATTCCGGTGTGGTGCGCTATGACAAGGGAACTCGGTCATCCCTTCGATGTGCTTGATTCTTGGGCCTGTATTGGCATGTGTGATATTTTTATTTTCATATGGAATTGTTTTTGTTAATTATGATCAATTGAACGGCTTATTTGATGTTGTGCCTTGACAAGAGGCCTTATAATCGGTTTTGATAATTTTTATTGAGTTACACAAACTGAATAACTGTTCTTACATTGGATTCACATGATTTTCAGGACTGATTTCTTTATGTATTATTGTACCTTATTTTCATATTACTTGTTGTCCCCGAGGCACTCAATGAGTATGAAGTACTCAGGCATACCACTATTATTTTTTATGGTATGTTAGGTAACGGTGAAGAGCAGGTTCTTGATACTCCGGGCGTTTAGGAAGGACTTGCGGTTGCTGCTGATTTGGTGAGCCCACACATTCATTCGTGGGACACTCTATTTATTTAATTCCATTTATTTATATTAGTTTCTGGGCTGCGTCCCGATGGGTTAGGCATTTATTCCTTATTCTTTGAAGCTCCTTAGTATACATTTGAATGTGGTGGAAGAAGAGTTGTCGTTTAACTCTTTCGGACACACTATCATGTTTTGGGTGAATTATTTAAATTATAAAGACTTTCGCTGATTTAATTCATATGTTCATGATTTGTTACACTTATTTTTATAAACTATTGGAGGTGAATATTGAACCTGGCGGGTTCAAGTGTTATTACTGTGTCATTGAGGTTCTTCCGATGTTGTTCATGGCGTTGGATGCCGGTCACGTCTAGGGTGGGTTTTGGGGCGTGACAAGCTTGGTATCAGAGCCTAGGTTTAAATACGTCCTAGGATTGTTGTCGGTGTCTGTGGAGCTGTGTCTAGTAGAGTTTTCCTTGTGCAGCCTGATCACCTACACGACCGAGAAACTCCCAAGACATTCATAGGTGTTTCCTATTCTTCTTGATTCTAGATTGTGCTGTAGAGCTTAAAGTCCTTTTAGGATCGTTCTAATTCGCTCATTAATTCGTGCCTTGCAAAAAAGGCTCTGACGCGATCCAAAAATGGTAACCGAGGACGTCGCCCGGGAGTTAATCGAAATCTTGGGGGGCACGAATGCTGGTAATGGAAATGATGCTAGAAATCAAGCACCACCTCCAGCACCGCCTGCTCCTGCTGTTCCTGTTGCGAGTGTACCTGAGATTGGTACTATGTAAATGGCTATTCAAATGTTGACTGCATTGTTTGTCGCTCGCAGCGCGTGGAGGTGGGACCCTCGGTGGAGGCATACTTAAGCAATTTCTCGACTTGAAGTCACCAGAGTTATTTGGGTCACGAGAGATGGATGACCTCTAACACTTTTTAGATGAGACATTTAAGGCATTGAGGGCAATGGATGTCCGGGATTCCGAAGCTGTAATGCTTGCTTCTTATCAGTTGAAGGATGTTGCTCACGTATGGTTTGAGATGTGGGAATCTGAGAGGGGTGGCGCTGCTTTAGCTCTGACGTGGGCTAAATTTGAAGAGGCGTTCATAGAAAGGTTCTTGTCTGATGAGGAAAGAATTGCTATGGCTATGAAGTTTGAAAAGCTAGAGCAGGGTAACAAGTCAGTTCGTGAGTATAGTGTTACACCCCGTATCTTTGAAGAGCACTTATCGAATGTGAAACATAAGTACGTTGAGTTAGGGTTAAGTAAAACCACTTTGGAATATAAGGAGCAAGCATTATTAAGTATATTTAATAAGTGAAGGATTTATATAAGGTATACCAGAAGGTTTTATAAGGAAATGAGTGGAAGAAATGGTGTAGTACAACTTTGGAGAAAGGATGGGTAATGTTTTATATGAAAATTTTTGTCCAAATTGTGGGACGAATATCTCTTAGCATATGAAGTATTTTGAAGTGAAACAAAAGCCTAAAATAAAATTCGTCGAGTCTATTTTCCAACGAAACAAACCGCTCATCAATAGGACATCGGAGTAGAGAATTATGGATGTTACAAGTTTAGCTGACAGAGCAGAAACGCATGCTACACTATTGCTACAGTAACCGACAGCTACAGTGAACCCGACCCGAATTTGACCCCTATATAAAGGGTAATAACCCCCTTTTTCCATCAGATTTTGCTAGAAATTTCCAGAAATAGAAGAGAGAAAGAGAGGGAAACAAAAAGTGAGCAATTTTCAAGTAGCGGAGTAGTAGTTTAGGTCCGAGTAGCGCATGGTTGTGATTCTAGTATTGTTTTGCGGTGATTTTAGCGTGGATATTGAGGATATTGCTGTCTTAACAAGAAAAAAAGTATGAATCTTTCTATTTTGGTATTATTTAAGGCTTATTTACGGAGATAAAGTTGCTAAATAATTGTATAATGGGTTGATTAGTAATGGAAGTTGGAAAACAGCGTACGGGCTGTTCTATGGAATACGTTGGTGTTGGAAATGATGTTATGGATGTTGGTATTGTAATTGTTGTTGTTGGTTATTGAACTGAGAATTCGGACTAGGCATATAAACAGGGAAAATGCTTCCCGATTTTCGGCAGAGTATAAAATAGTTTGATTTGAAAGTTGGAACAAGTGTGCGATAAAGAGGCTAACATTAGTGTAAATCCTCTTAAATGTAGACTTGCGAGCTCGGACGAATAAGCGTAGCTAATAGGAGGTCGAACAGGTATGTTAAGGCTCGTCCCTTTCTTTTAGAGGCATGATTCCTATGTTATGATTTCATAAATGTTTCCATATCTTCCTTCTTATCAAAAGTTAAAAGTCTATGATTCCAAGGCATGATTCCCTTTCTGACAACCCGTAAATGTTTTCCAAAATGTCCGTATTTTTCCAAAATAAAGTTTTATGATTTTGTAAGCTTTTATGACTACAACGACGGACATGTTTTTGTAATGACAACGATGATGTCAAAGATGAGAATGGTTTCATGTTTGAAAGTCTCAAGTTTTGGATTCAATATGAATATGATAATATTGAGCTATTTCTTGATCCTCAATTTTATTCCTTGATAATGACTCTATTTTCTAAAGACTTCAAAGTATTTGAATTGACGCCTTATGAGATTTATGACCTTATTCTATGTTTTCTCTTGATGTTATTCTTAATTGATAGTCTCACCTTAAAATAATCGTTCCTTCAAGGTGAGATAGAGCGATGATTATTCCATAATATAATCGGAGGTTACCGACCTTACGTCACTCCGATAGAGTTATAACTTTCCTTGGGCTCTCATGCATGCAGCTTATATGATATATGTATATGTCTATGGGGAATATGGGAAAAAGGGCGAGGCGCTATGGACGCATGGCCACCTGATCAGTTGGTATAATATGACATGACATCATCCCGGACGCGGGATGCCCGAACGCGGGACATATGTGGTTAAATAGATCGGAGCCGACGCCTCGGCAACATGATATGTTCTATTTTATATATACATGAACATGAAATGTTTTTCAAAGAAAGCTAAGCATGCATGGCATCCGCCCTAAGAGGCACTCATAGGTACAGGTTACTCTTTTATCTTACGATACGCTCTATATTTCCATTCTATTATTATTCATACTTTACATCCTTTACTATGTTATTATTCATACCTTACATACTCGGTACATTACTCGTACTGACGTCCCTTCCTGTGGACGCTGCGTTCGTGCCCGCAAGGATCGTGTAGCGATCGGCGATCCATCGCAAAGAAGACCTCCCCTCAAAGAAGCGGTCGGTATGCTCCATTGATCCGAAGCTACAACCCTTTTAGTATGCTATTCTGTTATGTACATATATGGGTACGGCGTGGCCTTGTCCCGTCCTTTCTACGCTTGTACTCCATAGAGGTCTGTAGACAGTGATATGTAGTCGTGATGTTATGCAGCCTCGTCGGCGTTTATTTTGTTACACAGTATATATGTGGCGGCCAAATCGGCTAGCGCTGGTACTCTCAGTGCTTATGTTTATACGTAGGTGTTGGCCGTGAGTTCCTAGTGCAGTGTCTCTTATGTTGATTCTTCAGGAGACAGTACAGCTCAGTTACAGATTGTGTATGGGCCCAGGATAGTCAGAGTGCAGTAAATACAATCATAGGAGTGCTTGGCAAGTAGTGGTCGGACACTTGTTACGGCCCATCAGTTTGGGTCGTGGTAAAAGTGGTATCCGAGCAGTCCGTCCTAGGGATTATCTACAGACCGTGTCCGGTAGAGTCCTGTTTATGGGTGTGAAGTCGGCCACACTTATAAAGGGGAGGCTGCAGGGCATTTCGGAATCATTGACCTTTCTTTGTATCTTAGATCGTGCGATAGAGCCAGAGTCTAGGAGAGATCGTTTCTAACCCCTTTCCCTGTAGGTGCAGACTGACGAAAGATGAAGAGATCAGCTTCAGACAGTAGGGTTGCTAAGAAGGCCCCGAGAGTAGATCCGGAACCCCAGGCTCCAGGACCGAGCAGGACGAGCCTTAATTATTCCATAGAGACTGATCCCTCGGAGGACCCAGCGATGATTCCTCCAGAGTTCTTGACTCCCAGGGATGAGGACCCCTCAGAGGACAGTTATGACACAAATTCGTCCGAGTATTCGTCTGAGACACCGAAAGAGGAGATTCCCGAGGCAGTACCAGCTGCTCCTATAGCAGAGCACTACGTCAGACCAGCCTCCCTGGTGAGTGTTACGGATTACTCTAGCCCTCTATCTTGGCCGTCGGTAAATCAGGAGTTGCCCGGTTATTTATATCCCTCGGACTCAGATGAGAGAGATAATGAAGGCCAGACGAGCAGATGGTGGGTAGACGATGACGAGGAGCACACTTTACCTTATAGTCCACCAGATCAGACTAGAGACCGATCGGCTACAGGTATATGAGCCTTTATTGGAATTTTCTATGTATGTGTATTTGCTGTAAGATTATTACTTAAAAGCGGCGAGCGAAAATCCAAGGGCCGATAACCAAGTATTTAGGAGGAAAGGCGACCATGGTGTGTTCGCTACCATTGGGAATCTGGAAATCTAGGACGGAAAGTAGTCATACATACAGATGAAAGGTGAATATTGAGAATTTAAAAAGGCCAAATTAGTAATTGTGTGGTCGGAAGAGTAAGAGACCCCTTCTAATTCGGAGGGAGATACGTTACGAGAACATTTTGGAATCTGTCAAGACTTCAACTTACTTTAGATTATGTGGTGAAGGTCATGCGGTGGGGTAAATACGATTATACCAGCATTAACGCACCGGATTTCATCAGAGTTTCAAGGTTAAGCGTGCTAGGGTAAGAGAAATACTAGGATGGGTGACCCCCTGGAAAGTGTACAAAAAGTCCTATAAATTTAGATATAAGGGGCAAATGAGAAGATAGAGAAGCCTAAGGGAGATTGGAGTATGCGGAGTGGTTGGAGACCTTAAGAGGTCGCGTAGGATGAGGCGGACTAGACCGGTGAAGAGAAAGAAGGTGCATCACAGCTCTAGAATTAGGGTGAGTTTGAATAGCGTTTGGAAATATTTTGTAAGCGAGATGGTAGTAATTATATATATATATATATATATATATATATATATATATATATATATATATACGTATGCATATGATATCCCATACGTGGCTATATCAGCGGGTATGTGTATCCCGGCAACCAACGTTGCGGTATATGGAAGGCATTAATCGAACAGGGTAACGAAGTTCAAGTGACAAAAAAAAATGGTACAAATGTTACAAGGTAAGCTGATGCTATTTTCACTACAGGTTAAGCTTGGAGAGTTTTAATGTAATGACATCTGGAAAGGAAAGAAAGTGAGTAGATGGAAGGTACCGAGATCAAAATGTCGGAAAAAGTGAAAAGTAAGAAACATGAGTGAGTGAAGCCTCCAAGAGGGACGACGGGCAATCACGGGACTATTTGGGTAAAAATTGGAAGGTAGGCATGTGAATTGGATAAAGTGTGGCAGTATGGAACAAAAGAGGAATGTGTGGGGTCAGAGAATAGGCTTCGATAAGTGGGGCTAAAAGGATAGTGACCAGGACGAGGAATGTGAAGTAAGAGAAAGAATGGTTAGGCCTTGCAATGATGTTAAGATATTTCCAGCCCTTGAAAGGTATATAAAGGGATAAGTGTGTGGTCAAATTAACACGGTTTCCTCGGACACGGAGAAGCTTTCCAAAAAGATGACTTAAGAATAGAACGGATTTGCACATTTAAAGGAATATTTCACAAACTTCAGAGCCGATGCTACAAATAACAAGGGAAGAAAGGTGCTTGAGGAGGAAGAAACCCAAGGAAAGTTAAGGATGAAAGCAGGAAGGGTATACAAATGGGATGGTCGAAGGAAGAGGAGAGCATTTAGGAGTATAGTAACTGGAAACCTTTGACGAGTTGGCGGTAGGAAACTGATTACTCATCAAGTTTTGATGAACGAGGATAGAGAGAGTGTAAACTGTAAGAATTCTGTGCTAAGATCAAAAGTAGCAGGACACTCGAAAAACTTCGATGCACAGCTGCAATACAAACGCGTAGTTAAGAAGGATTATGAGTAAGTGAGCTAAGCGGGCGAAAGGACTAGTAGTGGACGGAATGGTATGGAAATGTTGAAAAAAAAATGATGATATAGACATAAATGGAAGAAGAACTCAGGGAAAGAAGTTTTAGATATGTTATAAGCAAAGTCGGGAAGAAAAACGAGGAGTAAGATAATTATCGAAGACGACGGTTACTCGAAGGCTATGGGCGTATAAGGACCTCCTTAATAAGGGGGGAAGAACATACTAGACTTGAAAGGAACTATGACGTTTCAAGCTCCAGAAAAGGAGATTTATTAGCTCGGGGCCAGAGTTCGAGGCGTATTGGCATATCGGGAAGGTAACGGAAAGAAGTAGAAACGAATTGACAATAAGTGTACCATGAGGCAAACATAGGGAGAAAGTATGGAAGATAACTCAAGAGAGCACTTTACGCCAAGATGAACTACGATATTTTTAGACCATGATTTGAATCCCTCGTATCGGGCAAAAATTGCGTCGTACCTAAGTATGCAGTGACGTGCCTAAAAGGGTAATGAAAAGAGCAAGAAAGGTCTCTAAGCTAAATTTACAAAGAGTGTTAGAGAGGATGACGAACCCAAAGAACACTTGGGATAACAATGACAATTGTAATAAAAGGAACAACGATTGGTAGTTTGGAAATTTTTGAAGGAAAGAAAGAACACTGCTCCTATGAATGGAAATAAAAGAGTTCACCGGATATTAGAAAATAGTTCATGGACCACTAATTTTACTGAAAATGAGAGCATATGCTATGGAATTATATGAACCGACAATGTGAAACTATTCCCAACTACAATTGTAAGAAGGCCACACCGGAAAGCCAATAAGGAATAACGACTGACGAAACGATCGCCGATACAAGGAAATCAAAGATAAGGATACTTGCGCTGCAAGAGAGTCATAATAGAAGAATTGCCGTAGTCCTATGCTTCTGGGATTGTATTGATAGATGTGAGGGAAGGAAGTAAAGAAAAAGTTGTAGCAGGAGCTCGAAGATGTTGCGAGCTATGAAATTAGTTGAACTCGGATTATAAGTTTGCTATAAGTGTAACTGGACTGCGAAGGATAATAAATGGCGAAGAAGCATTATGCATATATGTATTTCGGATAATGATATAACTGGCCTTAGAAAGGAATATAACCATTAGGTTCACTAGCGACACAGTTATGCTGGATAAACATTTGGAATGTAAGGGTAAAAGAGATGGCGACAAGGATGTCAGGATTAGAGAGCTTGACTAATGGACTAAAAAAACAAATCGGTACAGTGTATATCTAAGATCAACGGGTGCAAAAACGATAGCCCGAGATGGCACCGAAAGAGTAAACGCAAAGAGGGCACCGTAGAGAGAGAAAGGTAGCTGCCCACTAACAAGGAAACAAGGAGCGGGAAAAAAAAGTACTTACTGGACGAGGAATAGCTGTGGCACGGCAAGTCAAGGCTACCATAATGGAGAAAGAACAAGAGTGAGATGCTAGTTAATTTCCAATCATGTACATGAGGAAAGAAGATGACTGAAGGCAATAAAAGAGTTAAGAAAGAATGAGAAGAGATTGACCCAAGTTATAGTTTAAGCAAATGCTAATCAGACCCTAAAGGAAAAAAAATAATTGTTCTAACGAATCAAAGATGGTGTCGTGGGTTGGCAATACTGCAACATTCGAGGACAGATGTTTCTAAGGGGGGAAGGATGTTACACCCCGTATCTTGGAAGAGCACTTATCAAATTTGAAACATAAGCACGTTGAGTTAGGGTTAAGTAAAACCACTTTGGAATTATTAAGTATATTTATAAGTGAAGGATGTATATAAGGTATACCGGAAGGTTTCATAAGGAAATGAGTGGAAGAAATAGTGTAGTACGATTTTGGAGAAAGGACGGGTAATGTTTTGTGTGAAAATTTTGGTCCAACTTGTGGGACAAATATCTCTTAGCATATGAAGTGTTTTGAAGTGAAACAAAAGCCTAAAATGAAGTTAGTTGAGTCTAGTTTCCAACGCAACAAACCACTCATCGATAGGACATCGGAGTAGAGAATTATGGATGTTACAATTTCAGCTGACAGAGCCAAAACGCGTGCTACAGTGAAGACAGCTACAGTGTTGCTACAGTAAAATGCTACAGCGAATCCGACCCGAATTTGACCCCTATATAAAGGGTAATAACCCCCTTTTTCCATCAGATTTTGCTAGAAATTTCCAGATATTGAAGAGAGAGGGAGAGGGAAACAAAAAGTGAGCAATTTTCAAGTAGCGGAGTAGTAATTTAGGTCCGAGTAACGCATGGTTGTGATTCTAGTATTGTTTTGTGGTGATTTTAGCGTGGATATTGAGGATATTGCTGTCTTAACAAGAAAAAAAGTATGAATCTTTCTCTTTTTGTATTATTTAAGGCTTAATTACGGAGATAAAGTCGCTAAATACTTATATAATAGGTTGATTAGTTATGGAAGTTGGAAAACAGCGTGTGGGATGTTCTATGGAGTACGTTGGTGTTGGAAATGATGTTATGGATGTTGGTATTGTTATTGTTGTTGTTGGTTATTGAATTGAGAATTCGGGCTAGGCATATAAACAGGGAAAATGCTGCCCGATTTTCGGCAGAATATAGAATAGTTTGATTTGAAACTTGGAACAAGTGTGCAATAAAGAGGCTAACGTTAGTGTAAATCCTCTTAAATGTAGACTTGCGAGCTCGGACGAATAAGCGTAGCTAATAGGAGGTCAAACAGGTATGTTAAGGCTCGTCCCTTTCTTTCTGAGGCATGCTTCCTATGTTATGATTTCATAAATGTTTCCATATCTTCCTTCTTATCAAAAGTTAAAAGTCTATGATTCCAAGGCATGATTCCCTTCGACAACCCGTAAATGTTTTCCAAAATGTCCGTATTTTTCCAAAACAAAGTTTTATGATTTTGTAAGCTTTTATGACTACAACGACGGACATGTTTTTGTAATGACAACGATGATGTCAAAGATGAGAATGGTTTCATGTTTGAAAGTCTCAAGTTGTGGTTTCAATATGAATATGAGAATATTGAGCTATTTCTTGATCCTCAATTTTATTCCTTGATAATGACTCTATTTTCTAAAGACTTCAAAGTATCTGAATTGACGCCTTATGAGATTTATGACTTTATTCTATGTTTTCTCTTGATGTCATTCTTCATTGATAGTCTCACCTTAAAATAATTGTTCCTTCAAGGTGAGATAGAGCGATGATTATTCCATAATATAATCGGAGGTTATCGACCTTACGTCACTCCAATAGAGTTATAACTTTCCTTGGGCTCTCATGCATACTGCTTATATGATATATGTATATGTATATGGGGAATATGGGAAAAAGGGAGAGGCGCTATGGACGCATGGCCACCCGACCGCTGGTATAATATGACATGATATCATCCCGGGACGCGGGATGCCGGACGCGGGACATATGTGGTTAAATGGATCGGAGCCGACGCCTGGCAACATGATATGTTCTATTTTATGTATACATGAACAAGAAATGTTTTTCAAAAAAAGCTAAGCATGCATAGCATCCGCCCTAAGAGGCACTCATATGTACAGGTTACTCTTTTATCTTACGATACGCTCTATATTTCCATTCTGTTATTATTCATACTTTACATCCCTTACTATATTATTATTCATACCTTACATACTCGGTACATTACTCGTACTAACGTCCCTTCCTGTGGACGCTGAGTTCATGCCCGCAGATCGGTAGCCGATCGGACGATCTATCGCGGTAAGAAGACCTCCCCTCGGCGGCGGTCGCACGCTCCATTGATCCGAGCTACGGCCTTTGGTATGCTATTCGTTATGTACATATATATATAGGTACAAAGGTGGCCTTTTCCTATCCTTTCTACAGTTTGTACTCCATAGAGGTCTGTAGACAGTGATATGTAGTCGTGATGTTATGCAGCCTCGTCGGCGTTTATTTTGTTATACAGTATATATGTGGCGGCCAAATCGGCTCACGCTGCTACTCTCAGTGCTTATGTTTATATATATGTGTTGGTCGTGAGTTCCTAGTGCAGTGTCTCTTATGTTGATTGTTCGGGAGACAATGCATGTTCGATTCTGATGATTATGTATGGGCCCAGGATAGTTAGAGAGTAGTAAATGCAAGCATAGGAGTGCTTGGCCAGTAGTGGTCGGGCACTTGTTACGGCCCATCAGTTTGGGTCGTGACATATAGTTTTGAGTTACCCGTCTGTCAAATATGCTTTATACATGATTCCGATTGAAAAGCATAAGTTGACTCATTTTGTGAAAGGCTTGGTACCACGTACAAAGTCTACATGTGCTGCTGTTGCTATGTCTCCTACTTATACTTTCTTATCTTTGGTTGGGTTTGCTGACCAACAAGAGAGTTGGAAAAATGAGGAGAGGGTGGATCGAGATCAGAACAATAAGGCCTGTTCGGCTGGTGGTTTCAGCGGTAATAATTATAAGGGAGGGCAGAGTAAAGGGTATTTTGCACCTGCTGGGTCCGGCGCTTTGTTCTCATGCTAATGTGCCTTCTGGTAGGCAAGGCTAGAAAAATGATAATAATAGTAAGTTTTCGCAGGGAAGTAGTCATCCGCCAGTGTGGGAAGAGTGTATCTCTCACCATTATGGGATTAGAGGCTACATTAAGAGGGAATGTAGAAAGTGGCTACGTGAGATGGCTGCTATGAATAACCAAAAGAATGATTCGCCTGCTTCTGCTAAAAATCAACCTGCTATTAATGCTAACAATTATAATCAGAATGCTCGTAAAGACGGCAAGGGAAAGGAAGTTGCTAATACTTCTGGTGGAGGGACATCTCGACTCTATGGGCTGACTCGTAGAGAGTGGTCCGAGGCTTCGGCCTTTGTGGTTACAGTATCCTTACCATCCGTTCTCATGATGCTTACTCATTGATTGATTCGGGTTCAAATTTATTCTATGTGACCCCTTATTTTGCTCTTGATTTGGGAATGAAACCCGAACCATTGTGTGAACCTTTTGCTGTTGATACGCCTTCTGGTGTTCCTGTTATTGCTTCTAGAGTGTATAGAAATTGTGTTGTTGTGATCAAGGAACGTGAGACCATGGCAGATTTGTATGAACTTGAGATGGTGGATTTTGATGTAATTATGGGGATGGATCGGTGTCCGCATGTTATGCTAATGTGGATTGTCTCTCATAAGTTAGTTCGCTCGCCTTTCCCCGAGAGCCCGTTATCGTGTGGGAGGGTGAAATTGCTAAGCCAAGGG
Organism: Lycium ferocissimum; assembly: GCF_029784015.1. Classification (NCBI taxonomy): domain Eukaryota; kingdom Viridiplantae; phylum Streptophyta; class Magnoliopsida; order Solanales; family Solanaceae; genus Lycium; species Lycium ferocissimum. Next base: position 1,052 of record NW_026717501.1, on the reverse strand, counting down.
GTAGATTTATTTTCTATCTTAAGGCTCATAAGATGATTACGAAGGGGTGCATTAACCATTTGGTTGCTGTTAATGATACAAAAGCCGTAGTATCTGAATTTGCATCTGTTCTCATAGTTAGTGATTATCCCAAAGTGTTTCCCGAAGATCTCCCTGGTATTTCTCCGGATAGAGTTATTGATTTTGGCATTGATGTTATTCCTGACAGCCAAACTCTTTCTATTCCACCTTATCGTATGGCCCCAGCGGAGCTAAAGGAATTAAAGGATCAGTTAAAGGACTTGTTGGACAAGGGTTTCATCCGACCAAGTTCCTCACCTTAGGGTGCTCCAGTCTTGTTTGTAAGAATGAAAGATGGCTCCCTTAGGATGTGCGTTGATTACTGTCAACTTAATAAAGTGACGATTAAGAATAAATATCCTTTGCCTAGGATAGATGATCTATTTGACCAACTTCAGGGTGCTAAGTTCTTTTCAAAGATTGACCTGAGGTCTGGGTATCACCAATTGAAGATAAAGGAAAAGGATATCCCGAAAACCGCCTTCCATACGCGTTATGGGCACTTTGAGTTTCTACTCATGTCCTTTGGGTTAACTAATGTGCCTGCTGCATTCATGGATTTGATGAATCGTGTGTCTAAGCCTTATCTAGACCGCTTCATTATTGTGTTTATTGATGATATTTTGGTGTATTTTAAAAGTCGTGTGGAATTCGTCTGTGATTGTTGAACCTTGGGAATTCAATTTAGTAGCTTTTTAGCGGGATTAATGTATGTCTCTTTAAAAATAAAATCCTTTTTGAATATAAAGGTAATTTATATGTCTCTTTTGCAAACTCTCTTGAAAGATTGATTCTTTATAAGAGCATGTTTTGAATGATATGATGAATTGGTTTTACATTCTTGAAATCTATTACATGCTTTGATTAATGGTTAATGTGCGTGAGGACGAGCCCACATTAAACCTAGATTGTAACAAACCCTATATATGTATAAGATATTATGAATGTTTTCCTCTTATGAGAGATGCTTAGTGATGATGGTTAATTGTTGG